>NW_007379260.1:0-59539 GCF_000475195.1 Diaphorina citri | reverse complement strand
AGGTTATGAAATTGGGGAATGGGGGTTTAAAAAAAAAAGGCATTGCATTAAAAAAATTAAAAAAAAAAAAAAAAAAAATCCGCAAAACCATGCATGTAGGTACCTTGAATCAGCGTCAGGTATCACCTTCAAATTCAAAGAATTTTTCTTGATTTTAAAAGGGAATTGATATAACCCTCTCTACCAAACAGACAACCGTGACCGTGTGTGTCCGTAGTTATGAAAGCGAGGCGGAATCAGATAAGAGCACCGGGAAAGGAATTCACAATTATAAAAGATAGGATGAGTAGCGAACTAACCAAGTGAGTAGCGCTCCACACCCCCACCTCAGCCCTTAATATAAGCATAAGGTCCTAAACAAAGGCCCTTATAGCGTGGTGCACGCAACCATCAAGTAATGACCGTCATAATATTGGAGCATCTCATGCCGTTCCCGTTGAACACTTGTGTTAAGCAACGTCGAGCCTGTATTTATGTGGACGGATGCGGAGTAGACCAGTGTCTGCCTGGCTAAGTGGTGAAGTCTTGCTGACCAAATCAAGGAGGCTGCAGCCTTGCGTTGAAAATTGGGACGAATAATAATATCTCTCCTATGTATGTATCTATTCAATGTATCCTAAAAGACCTACTATGTATCTACGAGTTTTACCTGAAACTGAAAGCTCAAGGAGAATTACAGAAGAAAATGCCATGGACCGGAGCTTTTCCTCCTAAGTCGACACACACTTCTTTAATGTGCTTGTGAAAGAATTGTTATAGCAAATAAAAAACATCTACCCACCTATTGCATTTTAATATTATGTACCTACCTATCCATCTATTCAATGGGCAATAGATTTTTTTTTTTTTTTTTTTAACCTCCATACATGTTAAATGTCTCTTTAAAGAGAAGACACTCTCACTTCACCAAAAAAGTTTGAAAAATAAAAGGTTCAAAGGGACAGCTATCGTATTGTCAAAGGCTAAAGCAGGGTTGCAGCTGCTCCACTTTAAACCTTTGTTAAACACGATAAAATAATAAAATTTGTAGGTAAAACGATAAAACGGGTAAGAGTAGGTAATAATAATATATCACATAAAGACAAAGGCATGAAATTTAATGCTTAATGAATTCATTACACAACTTGAAGGTATGTGAGTATGTTTGTGTGATATACTGGGTAGGATGAGTAGAAATTTTTTCTCCTTGAGATCATTTATATGATATGAAAAATTAGAGGCAAAGGACGGCCCCGCAGATGGTCACCCTTTCATGTATGCACCACGATAGGCGTTGGTCAACTAGAATATTTTCTTCTCTAACGAAAGTACACTAACTACGTATTCCCAAGTCCTTTTCGACCTAGGGCTGAAAAGTTCCAATAAAGGTAGAAGTGCAAATAAAAGGCATCTCCAATCTCCACGGATTTCAACCCTACTCAATAGGTATTAAATTTTAGGTGAAAACAATCATATTGAATCTAATAAAATTGAAATTTTGAGCAACATACGAGTAAAAACGGTATTTACCTGTTAAATACGTACTTATACCTACTTCCGATTTCTCAAATCTCAAAGATTTGAGGGTATACATTACCTATGAACCTATGACCAATAAATTATTATTCCAATGCCATGGACCTGAGCTTTTCCTCCTCAGTCGACACACACTTCTCTAATGTGCTTGTGAAAGAATTGTTATAGCAAATAAAAAAAACATCTATCTACCTACCTATTGCATTTTAATATTATGTACCTACCTATCTATTTATTCAATGGGCAATAGATTTTTTTTAACCTCCATACGTCTCTTTGAATAGAAGACACTCTCACTTCATCAAAAAAGTTTGAAAAATAAAAGGTTCAAAGGCACAGCTATCGTATTGTCAAAGGCTAAAGCAGGGTTGCAGCTGCTCCACTTTAAACCTTTGTTAAACACCATAAAATAATAAAATTTGTAGGTAAACGATAAAACGGGTAAGAGTAGGTAATGGGTATAATAATATATCACATAAAGACAAAGGCATGAAATTTAATGCTTAATGAATTCATTACACAACTTGAAGGTATGTGAGTATGTTTGTGGGATATACTGGGTAGGATGAGTAGAAATTTTTTCTCCTTGAGATTATTGATATGAAAAATTAGGGGCAAAGGACGGTCCCACAGATGGTCACCCTTTCATTCGTGCACCACGATAGACGTTGGTGAACTACAATGTTTTCTTTTCAAAGGCACAGCTATCGTATTGTCAAAGGCTAAAGCAGGGTTGCAGCTGCTCCACTTTAAACCTTTGTTAAACACCATAAAATAATGAAATTTGTAGGTAAACGATAAAACGGGTAAGAGTAAGGGTAACAGGTATACTCGTAATAATATATCACATAAAGACAAAGGCATGAAATTTAATGCTTAATGAATTCATTACATAACTTGTAGGTATGTGAGTATGTTTGTGGGATATACTGGGTAGGATGAGTAGAAATTTCTCCTTGAGATTATTTAATAAAATATGAAAGGCCAGGGGCAAAGGACGGTCCCACAGATGGTCACTCTTTCATGTATGCACCACGATAGGCGTTGGTGAACTAGAATGTTTTCTTCGAAAATTTTCTCTAACGAAAGTACCTAGGTACTAACTTTGTATCCCCAAGTCCTTTTCGACCTAGGGCTTAAAAGTTCCAATAAATATAGAAGTGCCAATAAAAGGCATCTCCAATCTCCACGAATTCCAACCCTACTCAATAGGTATTAAATTTTAGGTGAAAACAATCATGTTGAATCTAATAAAATTGAAATTTTGAGCAACATACGAGTACAAACGGTATTTACCTGTTAAATACGTACTTATACCTACTTCCGATTTCTCAAATCTCAAAGATTTGAGGGTACATTACCTATGAACCTATGACCAATAAATTATTATTAGAGACCCAAAAAAAAAAAAAAAAAAAAAAAAAAAAAAAAAACATGATCAGATATGTATAAAATAAATAAAGAAATACCTAAAACATTGTCTGTCTTTTTGGCGTGTGATCGCCCTGTGATCCCCCCCCAACATAAATAAGTTGGGGGGAGGGGGGAGGGGGGCGATCACAGTTCCGATAATTTGTACAAATTCTGAAAGGGGGCGATCGTAGAGAAAAGGTTGGGAAACACTGCCCTATACGATCAAGGATTTTTTCTGACGTTCACAGATCCACCCAGTAAGATGTAAACTCGAACTGGAACACACCACAAATATTTGCTCTTTCCCAAAACTTTCATCTGGTGAGCAGCCGAGGCTTTGCTAAGTATTAATAATGATATTTAAGCTCCCCGAGATGTTTGCTGAATAACAGTTGTAGCAGATTAAAATTAAAAAGTTCTACAAGATATTAAGAACTTTGGATACTTATCGTAATGGTGGAGGTAGGGGTTGTAAGGACTTTGTAGGGGCGTGTGATGGTACCCTTGGATTTTGGTGGGCTTGGGTTTTGCCGACTTTTTACTGATCCTACAGGAAGGAAAGTAATGTATAGTGCCAAAACACGTTTTTAGATTCTTGGTTTTGAAGGTTGTCAAAGTGATAATCCTCGTGATAAGTCAAAGTGATAAGTAGTAACTTACTTACCTAGATTCAACTTTACGTTCACAAGCTTTCTATTGTTGATGGACTAACCTTAGTTCATATGCTCGGCAGACCTCTAGTTAGAATCCTAATCCTCGAACTTTTCCTTTGTTGATGGGACTTCTCCTTTGATCTTGAAAATCAGGCGACCTGGTAAAGGCGTAGAGAAAGCTGAATCTTGTTCCTGGAAAGTAAGGGGTTGTATTTTATTATCCTACAAGATAAAATTAACTATGGAAGGATTGTGACAAAACCTGAAACAACTTACCTAGAGTATTCGACTGTAAAGTAGGTATGGTACAACACCATCCCTCTTTTGACCGGACCGTATGAGTAGGTATTTGGTGTGTACACCAAACCCTTGAGCGACTGTAAAGTAGGTATGGTACAACACCATCCCTCTTTTGACCGGACCGTATGAGTAGGTATTTGGTGTGTACACCAAACCCTTGAGCCGTCCCTAACTTGACGGTCTGCGGTGGTATCTGATGGTATCATTTTGTTCGAGCAATGAGAAGATTGTGTAATATTATTTAACAGATTTTAATTGTTTTTTTCTAACAACAAAACCACAACATCAGCCAGAAATAAGCAAAGTTTCAACTTCCTGTCTCTCCATTCCTTCCCTCCTTTGCAAGGCCCTCTTTCCCTACTGCTCATTTCCTCCCTCTCTTTTGCAATCGCCTCTATTCCTCTACTTTTCCCTCCCTCCTTCGCAAGTCCCTCTTTCCCTTTGCTCATTGACTCATTCTCTCCCTCTCTTTTGTAATCACTTTTATTCCTTTACCCATTCTATCTCCTTTCCTCTGCTCATTTCCTCACTCCCTTTCCTACCCTGGGGTCCTAACTACCATCCCTGCCACAACCCTCTTTTCTCCCGCCACTTCCTCCCCTCTCCTACCCGCTACTCCCCTCCCCTCCTTCTTCCTCTCTGATCCTCTTCTTCCCCTCCGGTTTCCTTTCTGGGTCTGGCTCGAAGTTTCCGCCACTTTTTCCGCTCTGGTTTTTAAAAACATTGAAAGCCGCGGAAATGTCTTGCACAACGCGAAGTGGAGTAGGATTTTTCCGAATGTTTTTCCCTTTTTTAAATGCTTCTTTTACCCCCTCTCTCAACTTATCTCGCCGGTGTCGACAGTATTCTGCTTTTCTAAATGTTCCCGGCGTTTCCTGTTTTCTTGAACAAACGGAAGCACCAAACAGACAAACACATTAACAACATGGTCCTTATGAAGGTAGTTAGGTAAATAATATGTATTTTGCTTTGGATGCATAGTTCCAGAAATCCATGCTCTAGAGCAGTTTGGAGAGATTGCCCTCTGAGAATTGGAGCGAATGCCCTATTACTGTATTACTCCTTTTCAGCAAAATGTACACATCTCTTAAATGTTAACATATTGATGATTAACATAGATGTTAACATATTGATGGAGGACTCTGTAACTTTGTGAATTTCCATTTACCTTAATTTCAAAAATACAATAGATGTTAGTAAATTTTCAGTTCCACAATATTGATGGAGGACTCTGTAACTTTGTGAATTTCCATTTACCTTAATTTCAAAAATACAATAGATGTTAGTAAATTTTCAGTTCCACCCTGTAGGATCTATGTACAATGAACTTCCCTGTAGACAATAAATCTGCATTATGGAGGGAAAAGGTTATGGTTCCATAATTTGCCTGTTAACAGCCGGAACAATAAGCATCTTGTGTTCTATTGTATTGCACGAGCTTTTATTAAAGCTCACCAGTATTCAGGACTTTTATTCTGCATGAAGTATTCGAATTGCCCATTTCTAATAGGTACATAGACATAGTCTCTATTTGATTGTCTCATGATAAAATAAATTAGATAGGTACCTACTAATAAATGATCATTTCATTTGGGCTATTGTATTGCACGAGCTTTTATTAAAGCTCACCAGTATTCAGGACTTTTATTCTGAATGAAGTATTCGGCCCATTTCTAATCGGTACATAGACATAGTCTCTATTTGATTGTCTCACGATAAAATAAATTAGATAGGTACTAATAAATAATCATTTCATTTCATATGAAATGAAAAACTAAGGAAAAATATGACTCACTCTCTGAGAGAATCATAAAAAGATGAGAACCTATTGTATTGCACGAGCTTTTATTAAAGCTCACCAGTATTCAGGACTTTTATTCTGAATGAAGTATTCGGCCCATTTCTAATCGGTATATAGACATAGTCTCTATTTGATTGTCTCATGATAAAATAAATTAGATAGGTAAGTACTAATAAATAATCATTTCATTTGGGATGAAATGAAAAACTAAGGAAAAATATGACTTTCTCTCTGAGAGAATCATAAAAAGCCGCGTCTACAATGTCATATTTATGTGTATGCAGACTTCTGTGAGAACGCTCGGAGACCGTTTGGACATATTCTCCTAGCACTCTCAAAAGTTGAAAAACACTTAAACATGAAATTGTAAACCTCGGCCCAAGACCAGCCACTCACTATCATGTATCAGCTGGACCTGATCAGGTGTACCTGATAAGTTGTACCTGTCAGGTCTACCTGATAGTGAGTGACTGGCCTTAGTTAGTCAACATGGACTGACATTTTTGACCTCCAGTAATGATATCGATGCCTTGGAGCCTAGTTTGTCTAGAACTCTGAAAAGTGTAAGTCGACTAACTTTGCCCGGAGCCCTCTACATAGACATAGTCTCATTTGATTGTCTCATGATAAAATAAATTAGATAGGTACTAATAAATAATCATTTCATCCCAAACTAAGGAAAAATATGACTCACTCTCTGAGAGAATCATAAAAAGATGAGAACCCGCGTCTACAATGTTACATTTATGTGTATGCAGTCTTCTGAGAACGCTCGGAGACCGTTTGGACATATTCTCCTAGCACTCTCAAAAGTTGAAAAACACTTAAACATGAAATTGTAAACCTCAGTCCAAGACCAGCCACTCACTATCATGTATCAGGTGGACCTGATCAGATGTACCTGTCAGGTCTACCTGGTAGTGAGTGATTGGCCTTAGTTAGTCAAGATGGACTGACATTTTTGACCTCCAGTAATGATATCGATGCCTTGGAGCCTAGTTTGTCTAGTGGAAAGTGTAAGCCGACTAACTTTGCCCGGAGCCCTTAAAAAAAGCCCGTCCTGGGCCTGGTGAAAGGTATTAATTAGCACGGTATACCAACCCAAATGATATACACCACCACAACACTTCACACCCTCTGTTTGCCCGTCCTGGGCCTGGTGAAAGGTATTAATTAGCACGGTATACCAACCCAAATGATATACACCACCACAACACTTCACACCCTCTGTCCCTCCCTCGGCTGATGATCGTATTATATTCGAGCGAAAAACTTTCTGGGTGGAAAATTGAACAACTTTTAAATCTCACCCATTCCCTCCCCTCCCGTCCTGGGCCTGGTGAAAGGTATTAATTAGCACGGTATACCAACCCAAATGATATACACCACCACAACACTTCACACCCTCTGTTCCTCCCTGGGCTGATGATCGTATTATATTCGAGCGAAAAACTTTCTGGGTGGAAAATTGAACAACTTTTAAATCTCACCCATTTTCTCTCCCTCGGTCCTAGGGGTTTCTAACCTCATTCCCACCTTTCACAGGTTGTACCCCTTCCGTATCCTCACGAGTTGTACCGTAACTTTAAGCCTATTAATATTCTCTTCTAGTCCAATGCCTGGCAGACTAATTTAAAGTTTATTGTTTTTTATTTATTTTTTTTTTTTCCTTTCGCTAGCAGAAATTACCTTCTTTCTTACTTCTCCTCCTCCTCCTCCACCTCATTCTCTTCTTCTTAATCCTTCCCCTCGTTTCCCTCTACTTCCTCCTCCTGCCTCTCCTCCACCTCTTCATTTCCCTCCACTTCCTCTTCTCTATCTTTCTTCTATATACTCATCTCTTTCTCTCCCTCCGCTAGCAGATTTTTTTCCGGGCCGTTTGCGGGAAGAAATGTAGGATTTTAATTTAAGATGTTGCCTAGGTGCCTATGGGTGTGTAAAGTAAACTCTTTGTGTAAAGATCGCCCCCAATTTTTTTTCGGTATACATATTTATATATAGGACTATATTTTCTGCATTCCTATAGGACTATATAGGTAATGTAGGTACGATTAGTAGTATGGGATATACTCCTCCTCCTCCACCTCATTCTCTTCTTCTTAATCCTTCCCCTCGTTTCCCTCTACTTCCTCCTTCTGCTCTTCCTCCACCTCTTCACTTCCCTCCACTTCCTCTTCTCTATCTTTCTTCCTTATACTCATCTCTTTCTCTCCCTTTTATGAAATCATTACCATTGGTAATAATTAGGTTACCATCAAAAGCTCACTTTATTGTGGATGAAAACTTGAAAAGACGTCTTTGGCTATTTTTCAGGATTCGATCTGGTCTGTTGTCAAGACAAGTTCAGTACTTTCTCAGATTCTGCAGCATGAAGCGCAGCTTTTCCTCGCTCGACGTTGCTTAACTCAAGTGATCCACCCAAAACTTTTTACCGAAGTTTTATTGAAAAATAATCAAAGACATTTTATATGATCGGAAAAAAAGAAAGTATTTTTCCCAGCAACACTTCCAGTGGTGTATGTTGGATATTTCAGTGCCTTTGTATGATCTGAACCAGCGAACTCTTGTAACATGGTATTATGAGTTCATGACTTACCTATTACGTTACTTACAAAGGGGAAAATTTTTCTAATCTTCCACTCCTCCAAAGAAGTGGTTTTATTGTTTTAAAGGTGCAAAACCTTTAAAACGAATACTTATTCGACAAACTCTGCAAACAATGCACGTATTATTCGTATGATGAAACTTTTAAATGAAATTCAAATGCTATATTTTTTATTATTTTTCTTTGTACCTGCGTATGAGACAATTTCAGTGTTTATTCCTTCAATTGTGACCTTAAAAACTTGATAGTTACTTAAATACTGTCATCTCAAACGATTCCGTCAATCGTTATCTAGCTTTAAACACTTTAGACTACACAATATCGTCTTGAGCCAAAAGAAGTCCTGAAAAGGAAATTGAAATCCCATCAGACCTGAAGAGGATTCCAATGAAAGTAATTTTTTTACCCAGATAGGGATTTCCCTATGTGTCAGCACGCCAATGTATTCAGATTGTTCAATGCCTTTCAATGTACGTAAAATTCCATCTCTAGTAAGGCGGTCAAACTTTCTTAACTTGGCAGGCGGAGTCCTTAATTCACCTTATGTATAAAGATCACAGACGGATTGTTTGGGGTAATGTTTTCTACAGAACCTTTAAAAACACCTCATTCTACAGAACCTTTAGAAAACACTTCATTCTCGACAATTTCAGTGTTTGTTCCTTCAATTGTGACCTTAAAAACCTGATAGTTACATACCTACTGTCATCTCAAACGATTCCGTCAATCATTATCTAGCTTTGAACACTTTAGACGACACAATATCGTCTTGAGCCAAAAGAAGTCCTGACAAGGAAATTTGAAGTCCCATCAGACCTGAAGAGGATTCCAATGAAAGCGGAAAAGAGGATTTTATTTATTTTTATTTACTGATTGTTTAATTTTATCCCTAAACCTTTTTTATACTCCTGGACAATGTCCTGTCTGCCTTATAGGTAGGTAGCTAGCTTAACAAAATTGCGTGATTTAATGCTGAAAGTTACACGGACACGAGATAAATTCTACTCTGGAAAAGAGGATTTTATTTATTTTTATTTACTGATTGTTTAATTTTATCCCTAAACTTTTTCTATACTCCTGGACAATGTCCTGTCTGCCTTATAGGTTTTTTTTCAATTTTAGGTAGGTACTACCCCATTTTCCTTTTCTTTTGAAATAAAATTTGTAATATTTTTTATGAAGTCTTTCTGTTCCACCTCTGATCTGATATCACCTAAATCTTTTGCAAGGCTCTCTCTGTCACATGCTTTAAGCAGTGAGATCAAATTGTTCCCTTCTTTTGCCTCCTCCAACATCTTGATATCATCTCTGTAGGTCTCTTTAGAATTTATTTCTTCATTTCTCTTCCATTGGCATTCCCATTTTTATTAAACAAGAAAAGCCTTAAAGTTCAAGTGAAATCAGTTGGAAAGCTATGAGCATCGACATATTCAATAAAAATACAACTCACACTACTCTTGATTCCCAGTTTATCATCTCTGTAGGTCTCTTTAGAATTTATTTCTTCATTTCTCTTCCATTGGCATTCCCATTTTTATTAAACAAGAAAAGCCTTAAAAGTTCAAGTGAAATCAGTTGGAAAGCTATGAGCATCGACATATTAAATAAAAATACAACTCACACTACTCTTGATTCCCAGTTCTTTACTTTCCTTATCCTATAGGAAGGAAAGTAATGTAATCGGGTCAAATTTTCGATGGTCAGTTTTTAGTGTCAAAACACGTTTTGAGTTCCCTAGAGCCTAAATCCAAAGTTTCAGCCATTGGTCCGTGTGTGTGTCTGTCTTTAAACAAAAGGTCTGGCTGCCTGTAAACAAAAGATCTCGAGAACGGTAAGAGCTAGAGACTTGAAATTTGGTATGTAGCTGTCAAATGTGACAAGGATACGACATGAAACTTTTGGTTAAGACCAGTGCAACGTTTCGCGGCATTTTACCGCTTTTTGGCGGTTTTCGATGGTATGTAGCTGTCAAATGTGACAAGGATGCGACACGAAACTTTTGGTTAAGACCGGTGCAACGCTTCGCGGCATTTTACCGCTTTTTGGCGGTTTTCGAAGTAATTTAACAATATCTCGGGAACGGTATATTAGCGAGATACTTGAAATTTGGTATGTAGTTCACAAATGTGACAAGGAGGCAACACAAAACGTTTGGTTGAAATAGGTGCTGCGCTTGGCGGTATTTTGACCGCTTTTGGACATATTTCGACCGTTTTTTTGGCGGTTTTGAATAAAGAAAGAAAAATAAAAAAAAAATATTGAAAAATTCTAACTCAGGGGCGGGATTAATGCCTAGGGCATTCTCTTCCATCCATTCCCAACTCCTTCTTTCTCTCTTTGCCTTTTCCTCTCTTTCTACTCCCTCTTATTCTCTCTATCTCCTTAATTCCTCTTTCTCTTTTTTCTACACTAAGGACCTCTATTGGCTAAACATTAAAAAGCCTTGAGGTCCTCAACATCCAAAAGCGAAAGCCTCTGAAAGTATTCAGCCTTGGTAGATAACCATATTATTGAGACCTCTTTTTCTGCTTTTTTTTTGTTTTGTTGGGTGTTGGATGCCCTATGGGAAACTTTTTTTTATTTCTTAGTCTTGCTTTTCTCCAAGGAAATTCTGCCCCACCTGGGACTTGAAGGCTTGAAGAGGTTCTATTTTTATATTCCGGAAATCCTTGGCTTTCCCCGCCGACTCCATTACATTTTTCAGTATATCCTTAATTCCTCTTTCTCTTTTTTCTACACTAAGGACCTCTACTGGCTAAACATTAAAAAGCCTTGAGGTCCTCAACATCCAAAAGCAAAAGCCTCTGAAAGTATTCAGCCTTGGTAGATAACCATATTATTGAGACCTCTTTTTCTGCTTTTTTTTTGTTTCGTTGGGTGTTGGATGCTCTATGGGAAACTTTTTTTATTTCTTAGTCTTGCTTTTTTCCAAGGAAATTCTGCCCCACCTGGGACTTGAAGGCTTGAAGAGGTTCTATTTTTATATTCCGAAAATCCTTGGCTTTCCCCGCCGACTCCATTACATTTTTCAGTATATTAAACTGAGACATACCTTATTTATACAGGGTTTCTTTATGCTCAAATTTTTGACTTGGTTTCGAACCACTAATTTCTGGACCACTGTGTTTGGCTGTGACCTACTTGACCTAATTATGAAATCATTACCATTGGTAATAATTAGGTTACCATCAAAAGCTCACTTTATTGTGGATGAAAACTTGAAATGACGTCTTTGGCTATTTTTCAGGACTCGATCTGGTCTGTTGTCAAGACAAGTTCAGTACTTTCTCAGATTCTGCAGCATTATGAAATCATTACCATTGGTAATAATTAGGTTACCATCAAAAGCTCACTTTATTGTGGATGAAAACTTGAAAAGACGTCTTTGGCTGTTTTTCAGGACTCGATCTGGTCTGTTGTCAAGACAAGTTCAGTACTTGCTCAGATTCTGCAGCACTTTTCCTCGCTCGACGTTGCTTGACTCAAGTGATCCACCCAAAACTTTTTACCGTTTTTTCTCTCTGCCTGTTGGATTTTGTTATTAAAATTTCATATCCTCTCAATATACGTTTCAAGTTTATGAGTACTGGAGTTTTACCAGTACCCATAAAGGACTGTAGGTTATAGGTAAATCTAGGTTATAGGTAAATCAAATCGTTCAGATTTGCAGATTACCAGGTATGTACGAATAGCTCCTCCTCATAGTTTGAACAGGGATTTTTCATCTCAACATGATGGATATTTTGATTATTCTGTTTTTGTTTCATCACAGTCAGATTAACAGAGGAAAAATCAGTAGTAAGCTCACTTCATTCGCAGAACGGTTCCATACTCTCTCCCTCCTCATTCTTCTCCCTTCCCTTATCCCACGTCTTCTTACTTTTTACCTTTTTCTCCCACATTTTACCTCAGTTTACCTTATTTTTTCCCTCTCTCGTTTTTTCTTTTGTGTAATTAAATGCCATGATCAAAGTTGTTTAGAGAAGTGCACGGAGTTCTTTCTCTGTTAACGATTGTGGCTTTTGATTTTTTAAAGCTTTTTTAGGGGGCATTTTTTCGAGCTTTTTTTAAAATTTTTTGAGCTTTTTTGGGACATTTTTTTGACCTTTTTTTTGCAGTATTAAATATTTAGTTTTTTTCTGATTTAATGAAAATCCATCCTATTGGTCCAGCGACTTCTTGGTCCTCTACAACTTTAGGGTATCCCAGTTGGAAACATCCTATTCCTCATCAAATCACTGGGAATAAAGGGCAACATTTCCCATGGTACATTGGCATACTCGTATTCCAAATTCCAGGCAAACTCTCCAAATACCTGAGCCACCCACAAAACCGTTTTTCTTCAATGGAAATTCTTTCGACGTTTTTTTTTTCCTTTTTTTCCCTTTCGATATCAACCCCTATCATGTACTTTTCAACTTTAGTTTTTTTCCATTCACCCATATCAGACTTTTTTCCTTTTTCCCTTTCGATATCAACCCCTATCATGTACTTTTCAACTTTAGTTTTTTTCCATTCACCCATATCAGACAAAAAAAAAATCTATTGATAGCAAAAGTTAAAGGTATAGAGAAAAGGTTTTTTCTAGTTCCTTTGTGTGTGTGTTTTTGTTTATTTGTTTAATGTTCTTTAGAAAAGAGAAAGAAGGAGAAGAGTAAGGAGCACGAAGAAGAAGAAGAAGAAGAAGAAGAAGAAGAGGAGGAGGAGGAGGAGAAAAGGAAGAAGTATGCTTATCAGTCCATCTTGATAGCGGTCTTTGAGTTGTTTTGTGGTGTTTTCTCCGAGGATATGGTTGATAGGTAAAACGGTGAAAAAGATTGTTTATTTGTTTAATGTTCTTTAGAAAAGAGAAAGAAGGAGAAGAGTAAGGAGCACGAAGAAGAAGATGAGGAGGAGGAGGAGGAGGAGGAGGAGGAGGAGAAAAGGAAGAAGTATGCTTATCAGTCCATCTTGATAGCGGTCTTTGAGTTGTTTTGTGGTGTTTTCTCTGAGGATATGCTTGATAGGTAAAACGGTGAAAAGGATCGTTGAGGTGCGTCCTATTTGTATTTCTAGTGGATGTGCCAAAAACACCAAATTTGTCTTCAGGGAAAGCAAGACTTATCAGTCCATCTTGATAGCGGTCTTTGAGTTGTTTTGTGGTGTTTTCTCCGAGGATATGGTTGATAGGTAAAACGGTGAAAAAGATCGTTGAGGTGCGTCCTATTTGTATTTCTAGTGGATGTGCCAAAAACACCAAATTTGTCTTCAGGGGAAAGCAAGGAAGACGAGTTAACAACTCTACCTAAAGTAATAAAATCTTTTGTCTTCAAAAGGCTCAATGCACACCACATTCCTAGCATAGGACAGAAAAAATTTAGACGGTGCGTCCTATTTGTATTTCTAGTGGATGTGCCAAAAACACCAAATTTGTCTTCAGGGGAAAGCAAGAAAGACGAGTTAACAACTCTACCTAAAGTAATAAAATCTTTTGTCTTCAATAGGCTCAATGCACACCACATTCCTAGCATAGGACAGAAAAAAGGTGCGTCCTATTTGTATTTCTAGTGGATGTGCCAAAAACACCAAATTTGTCTTCAGGGGAAAGCAAGAAAGACGAGTTAACAACTCTTTCTACCTAAAGTAATGAAATCTTTTGTCTTCAAAAGGCTCAATGCACACCACATTCCTAGCATAGGACAGAAAAAAATTAGACCAATCCGGGATTGACCAAGGGAAATTACGTTGGAAAATTTGGCACATCCACTAATTTATCATGTTTTTAGGCGACAAAGAACTCATGTACCAGTGTCTCTTAGCTTTGTCATATTTTTCTATCGAAGTCATACAAATGAAAATGATGATAAATTTTATAGTTGGGTGCTTTCAAGATTTCCCTCGGTGCCGGCGTGGTGCTAGAAGCATTGAGCGGAACTTCGGGTCAATCTCAAGTTTTTCTCTTTTTTACGTGATCGGAAGTTTTATTCATTCTCAGATTGGTTTTCTTTCGAAGATTTTCATCTTCTTTTCTCTTTAGCGAAAGTTTTCCCATTTTCATTTCATTGTTAAAATCTTATTAAGTCCTCCTTCTCGTTTTTTCCCCTCTCTTGGTTTTCGTTTTCATTTGGTAGGTAATTCTTCTTTTCCAGGTATTGCTTTAGGTTCTAAACTTCTAAGTACATAGCAGTGGTTTTCGTTTTCATTTGGTAGGTAATTCTTCTTTTCCAGGTATTGCTTTAGGTTCTAAACTTCTAAGTACATAGCAGTTTTTTTTTTCAAAGGTGTGTGCCTTTTTACATTTTCCTTTTAACTCGCCGTGGATTTTTTTCGTGGAAGTCCTTAGAATCTTGGAATTTCAATTTACTTATTGAATGTCAGGGCGTTGGAATATTTTCAGAAGTATTTGAGAATGATAATAATAGGTACGGGGCAATAAAATGTGACATCAGTTAAGTACTGGCTGAAGTACAAAACAAGGATGAAAAAGTCCTTTTTTTTTTAATCCTTTCATATAGCATAGAATATAAATCAATCCTTATTTAATACATATGAGTACTCCAGTTGACGTTGAAAACGATACATCACCACAGTCCCAATATCAGGTCACAGAATTAAGTCATTATGTAACCTACCCTTATGTATGCTTGGTAAAAAGAACTCAAATTCTTATATTGATGTTCTAGGAACAAGATCTGTAAATTTTATTGTACCTAAAAATAAAATAAATGAGTTTATTTAAATTTCAAGGTTACAGAATAAATTCAACAAAACGCCAGCAGATTTTTTTCCGGGCCGTTTGCGGGAAGAAATGTAGGATTTTAATTTAAGATGTTGCCTAGGTGCCTATGGGTGTGTAAAAAAGGAAAATTAGGTTAAATCAAGTAAACTCTTTGAGTAAAGATCGTCACCATTTTTTTTTTTCGGTATATTTATAAATAGGACTATATTTTCTGCATACCTATAGGACTATATACATATATAGGTAATGTAGGTATGAGTAGTAGTATGGGATGTATTTCATTTAAGTTTTTTTTTTTCAGTTTTGACACCCTATGGCCTATGTACACTGACCATTGTGTTATTTAGAAATCTATCAATCACCCCTCGCCTCATTTTTACCGACACCCTGTATACATTTCCAAAGCTTCAATTACTTTGACATAACACCCTGTCTTGACTAATGACAATATTATTCTAATTTCAAATTCACTTTAGCCTTTGCTTTAATTTGCTTGAAAACTTTTCTCTTTTTTTATCATCCTGAGAAAATTACCCTCAACTTGAAATTACTTTTATTTGCTGATTCCATTTTTCTTCGTCTTATTCAGTCTAATGTTGGAGTAAATGGTTACCAAGGGTTTTAGATAGAAGGCTTTCATTTTAGTGCCCAATTTCTGGAGTAGTTACTATTACATATTTGAGTTTACCTAGGTTCTGATGGTTAAAATAACCAGAGGATTTGTGTACATTGAGTAAGCTTAAAACAAACAGTTAACAGAGTTGTCATTTTGTTTTCTTCCTTATTTATCTCCGGAAATTTTAAAGATAAAAAATAAGTAGGTAACAAACAAACAAAAAAATCACCGAAGGAGAGAAATATCATGGAACAAAATACACTAGAAAGAAAGTAAGAAAGAAAGAAAGAAAGAAGAAAGAAAGAAAGAAAGAACGATAGAATGGTAAGTTACACTAAAAAAAAAAAAAACACACACACACACAAACACAAACCAAGCAATGCTGGGCGAGCATAAATATCTTTCTCAAGAGGTGAATGTTACTGAAGGTCCTCTTGAAACAAAGAAAAATGTCCATTCTCGAGTCTAAAAGTATATGTCAAATAGACAAAACTAAATCTTACAAAACCCAAGACAAAGAAGGAAAAGCTAAAGCAATAGCGGTATCAAGAAGAGAGAAATAACAAATGTAGAGTCAAGTGTGTAACATATTAGTGGTGTTGTGTGAGGGGATTTCAAGGAGGAGTTCGTGGGATCGGGTTACTCTGGAACGAACCGAGGAGCGGAATTCGTATTTATGACAGCGGTACATATGTAGATACAAAAAATAAAAATACAAAAAAAAGCTCAAAATGAAATAATATTCTAGTATAGGGTAGAGGTAGAATAAATGAACTATCCGGTAATTTATTTATTTTTGTTGGACCGAATCAGTAATAAATTTTTGCAGTAATTTTATTAATTTTTAATTGTTATCCTTGGGGAAAACTGCCTCGTCTCATCTCATTATAAGTTTCCCTCATTAGATTAAGAGAAAGTTTCTACAGCATAATTATTATTATTATTATTATTCCACCAATATGTTGTTCAACACGTAAACACGGCACAAAACTTGGCCATAAAAGAACACAAAATAGAGGTAATACCTACAGTCCTACACTCAGCATTTATTATTAATCCAAATAGGAATAAAGAAACACTAGGAGGGAAACAGAGAGATATACAAGTGGTAGATGTAAATAGAAATAAAGAATACATTGAGATACTCCACAAAAAGAAAAGAAAATCTTAACAAGAAGAAATAAAAAGAGATGTGGAAGACAAACCGAAGACGAAGTAGGTAAAAAAATATATATATATAGGCGCCTTTTCCTATGATTTTCATCTTCTTTTCTCTTTAGCGAAAGTTTTCCCATTTTCATTTCATTGTTAAAATCTTATTAAGTCCTCCTTCTCGTTTTTTCCTCTCTCTTGGTTTTCGTTTTCATTTGGTAGGTAATTCTTCTTTTCCAGGTATTGCTTTAGGTTCTAAACTTCTAAGTACATAGCATTTTCCTCTCTCTTGGTTTTCGTTTTCATTTGGTAGGTAATTCTTCTTTTCCAGGTATTGCTTTAGGTTCTAAACTTCTAAGTACATAGCAGAGTTTTTTTTTTCAAAGGTGTGTGCCTTTTTACATTTTCCTTGTAACTCGCTGTGGATTTTTTTCGTGGAAGTCCTTAGAATCTTGGAATTTCAATTTACTTATTGAATGTCAGGGCGTTGGAATATTTTCAGAAGTATTTGAGAATGATAATAATAGGTACGAGGCAATAAAATGTGACATCAGTTAAGTACTGGCTGAAGTACAAAACAAGGATGAAAAAGTCCATGATAATAATAGGTACGAGGCAATAAAATGTGACATCAGTTAAGTACTGGCTGAAGTACAAAACAAGGATGAAAAAGTCCTTTTTTTAATCCTTTCATATAGCATAGAATATAAATCAATCCTTATTTAATACATATGAGTACTCCAGTTGACGTTGAAAACGATACATCACCACAGTCCCGAGATCAGGTCACAGAATAAATTCAACAAATTTTTCCGACTTTCCTCGATTTTTTTCCTAAACTTTTAAATGACGAGGACGATGAAAGAAAAGCAAAACCTCTTCCGATCTTCGATTTTTTTCCTAAACTTTTAAATGACGAGGACGATGAAAGAAAAGCAAAACCTCTTTCTTTAGATTTTTTCTTTTCCTTTTTATCTACTTCGTGTCTTCACCCTTTCCCCTCTACGCCTCCAATATTTAGACTAATGGATATCCTTATCTATTTCAACTCTAAACCCTCCTCCGTTATCACTCTTTTTCCTATCCCTCTTCCTTTCCCCCTCTCTTCCCCTTTCCTATCTATTCCCCTTCGGTCCTTCCTATCTATTTCCTTTAAAATGTGAACATTGGGAAGAACTGGGAAGCTTTCAGGCGAGGTTGAGTGGCAGAGGTCAAAGTTGAATACAAAGTAAAAATAAATACAGGGTCTTGGGAACCTTTGTAGCTTTGAGTGTGTCACAGGGAGTTGGTTTGTGTCTCGTGCTCTGGCATGTCCCGGGTTCTATTTCGAAAGGTCGAAAAAAAAGCCTTAAATCCTCAAGATTTAAGGCTTTTTTTCCACTCAGCCTTGTGAAGACATTTCATTAAGTAGATACGTTGTATTTGTGGTGAAAAAGTCCAAAGTCCATTCAATTTCAAGTCATCAAAATATTTATATCTTTTCTTCTTCTACCTTTAACTATCCGGTAATTTATTTATTTTTGTTGGACCGAATCAGTAATAAATTTTTGCAGTAATTTTATTAATTTTTAATTGTTATCCTTGGAGGAAAACTGCCTCGTCTCATCTCATTATAAGTTTCCCTCATTAGATTAAGAGAAAGTTTCTACAACATATTATTATTATTCCACCAATATGTTGTATAACACGTAAACACGGCATAAAACTTGGCCATGTTTGCCTGCAAGCAAGGAAGAAACCTCTTTCTTTAGATTTTTTCTTTTCCTTTTTATCTACTTCGTGTCTTCACCCTTTCCCCTCTACGCCTCCAATATTTAGACTAATGGATATCCTTATCTATTTCAACTCTAAACCCTCCTCCGTTATCACTCTTTTTCCTATCCCTCTTCCTTTCCCCCTTTCCTATCTATATTCCCCTTCCGTCCTTCCTATCTATTTCCTTTAAAATGTGAACATTGGGAAGAACTGGGAAGCTTTCAGGCGAGGTTGAGTGGCAGAGGTCAAAGTTGAATACAAAGTAAAAATAAATACAGGGTCTTGGGAACCTTTGTAGCTTTGAGTGTGTCACAGGGAGTTGGTTTGTGTCTTGTGCTCTGGCATGGCGGTCCCGGGTTCTATTTCGAAAGGTCGACGTTTTGAGGATTTAAGGTTTTTTTTTCACTCTGCCTTGTGAGGACATTTCGTTAAGCAGATACGTTGTATTTGTGGTGAAAAAGTCCAAAGTCCATTCAATTTCAAGTCATTAAAATATTTATATCTTTTCTTCTTCTACCTTTGGCTTCGCTATAAATAAAATCATGTATTCGTTTTTGGGGTTTCGTCACACCCTAAACACCACACTTTCCGATGATACTCTGATAATGCTGTCAAACAATTTTCTTCTTGGCCATTTTAATTTTTCCTCTTTGTTCCTTTCTGTTTGTTTGTTTTTTGATCTTTTCTTCTTTGTTTCTTGACATGCTATTTATCTTGAAGGTTTCCACACACACTTTCTTGGTAGTTGAAATGGAATCTTTTCATTCTTTTCACCGTGTGTGATGTAGGTAAATGGAGTCTTTACAGTATAGTTTCCAAAATCGTTTTTATCACACTGTAAGAATGAGAAAATTTGCCATTGGTTTTACCTATGAAAGGGTCCCCTACTGAAAAATGGAGTGTAATATCTTCCAGAAATAATAATAGTACTAATCTATATCTTCCTATCTAATAATATCTATATTTTCTCGTTTTCTCGCCTACATAAATGGGTTCCTTTGATGTCATTGAATAATAATTCACGTTTTATTTAGGTATTCATATCAATTTCAATAATCATCCGTTTTATATTTTTTCTTCTTTTTACCCCATCAATCTATATTTCCTAAATTCCCTTTGTGCCTACTTGAAGTGTTTGCCAAAGCTCTGTGGGTGCTTGAAATGAACAGGATGCAGAATAATGAAACATTTCCTGGTTTAGGCCGATTGACTGTGTCATAGTATGCCCATCTTGCAACTACTCCCCAGTTGAGTGTGGGTAAAAATTTGAAACGGTACAAAACACTTCCGATTCTAAAATATGCTTATGCTGGGTTAACACAAGTAAGTTCCAGAAATTAGCCCCTAGCTTATGAGAATTTTGAACCCATTTTAGGATTGTCCATAAGTCCATAGTTTTAGCGCAAAAGCCAAAAGCTTCCTGTTCTACTCGTAGGTTTGTACTTTGTATCTCCAGAGAATCTGCAAAGATTTTCAGATAGGTACACATCTTTTCGTATAGACTAATGGATATCCTTATCTATTTCAACTCTAAACCCTCCTCCGTTATCACTCTTTTTCCTATCCCTCTTCCTTTCCCCCTCTCTCCCCCTTTCCTATCTATTCCCCTTCGGTCCTTCCTATCTATTTCCTTTAAAATGAAAACATTGGGAAGAACTGGGAAGCTTTCAGACGAGGTTGAGTGGCAGAGGTCAAAGTTGAATACAAAGTAAAAATAAATACAGGGTTCCTCTTAGGAACCTTTGTAGCTTTGAGTGTGTCACAGGGATTTGGTTTGTGTCTTATGCTCTGGCATGACGGTCCCGGGTTCTATTTCGAAAGGTCGAAAAAAAAAGCCTTAAATCCTCAAGATTTAAGGCTTTTTTTTCACCCAGCCTTGTGAGGACATTTCATTAAGTATATGCGTTGTATTTGTGGTGAAAAAGTCCAAAGTCCATTCAATTTCAAGTCATTAAAATATTTATATCTTTTCTTCTTCTACCTTTAGCTTCGCTATAAATAAAATCATGTATTCGTTTTTCGGGTTTCGTCACACCCTAAACACCACACTTTCCGATGATACTCTGATAATGCTGTCAAACAATTTTCTCCTTGGCCATTTTAATTTTTCCTCCATGTATTCGTTTTTGGGGTTTCGTCACACCCTAAACACCACACTTTCCGATGATACTCTGATAATGCTGTCAAACAATTTTCTTCTTAGCCATTTTAATTTTTCCTTTTTTTTCCCTTTCTGTTTGTTTGTTTTTTGAGCTTTTCTTCTTTGTTTCTTGACATGCTATTTATCTTGAAGGTTTCCACACACACTTTCTTGGTAGTTGAAATGGGATCTTTTCATTCTTTTCACCGTGTGTGATGTAGGTAAATGGAGTCTTTTAATTCCTTTCTGTTTGTTTGTTTTTTGAGCTTTTCTTCTTTGTTTCTTGACATGCTATTTATCTTGAAGGTTTCCACACACACTTTCTTGCTAGTTGAAATGGGATCTTTTCATTCTTTTCACCGTGTGTGTGTGTGTGTGTGTGTGTGTGTGTGTGTGTGATGTAGGTAAATCGAGTCTTTTGTATAGTTTCCAAAATTGTTTTTATCACACTGTAAGAATGAGCAAATTGGTAATTGGTTCTGGATTCGCAACTGAAAAATGGAGTGTATCCCTGAATTTCTAAAGATATTACCATGCGTAACAACAAATGGTTGGTTTATTAGGTTTTTAAAATGAAGCTTTTTTTTCCTTAGACAGGTAATAAGGCGATATTATTTTCTGTTCATATCTATTAAAGTATTTCCATAATATCTTCCAGAAATAATAATAGTAGATAATAATCTATATCTTCCTATCTATATTTTCTCGCCTACATAAATGGGTTCCTTTGATGTCATTGAATAATCCACGTTTTATTTAGGTATTCATATCAATTTCAATAATCGTCCGTTTAATATTTTTTCTTCTTTTTATCCCATCAATCTATATTTCCTAAATTCCCTTTCATTTTTACTTATTTGCCTCTTCTTGTGGAATCAATTTTGAGTTTTTTTTTTTTTTCAATTTTAGGTAGGTACTACCCCATTTTCCTTTTCTTTTGAAATAAAATTTGTAATATTTTTTATGAAGTCTTTCTGTTCTACCTCTGATCTGATATCACCTAAATCTTTTGCAAGGCTCTCACACAAAAGCATAGTTTTATCTGTCACATGCTTTAAGCAGTGAGATCAAATTGTTCTTTTTTTTGCCTCCTCCAACATCTTGATATCAATATCTCTGTAGGTCTCTTTAGAATTTATTTCTCTTCCATTGGCATTCCCATTTTTATTAAACGAGAAGAGCCTTAAAAGTTCCAAGTGAAATCAGTTGGAAAGCTATGAGAATTGGCATATTAAATAAAAATACAACTCACACTACCCTTGATTGTGCCTACTTGAAGTGTTTGCCAAAGCTCTGTGGGTGCTTGAAATGAACAGGATGCAGAATAATGAAACATTTCCTGGTTTAGGCCGAATGACTGTGTCATAGTATGCCCATCTTGCAACTACTACCAAGTTAAGTGTGGGTAAAAACTTGAAACGGTACAAAACACTTCCGATTCTTTGCTTATGCTGGGTTAACACAAGTAGGTTTCAGAAATCAGCCCCTAGCTTATGAGGATTTTGGCGAACAAACCATTTTAGGATTGTCCATAAGTCCATAGTTTTAGCGCAAAAGCCAAAAGCTTTCTGTTCTACTCCTAGGTTTGTACTTTGTATCTCCAGAGTAGGTATCTGTTAAGATTTTAAGATACACATCTTTTCGTAAAATTTTCCCAGCTACCTTTTCAAATCATTGGAGTAAGCACAGTATTTTTCATATTCATTTTCTTTTGGTTTTGGAAACTGGGAAAGCATCTTTTACATCCTCTTCTCTTCTTTTTATCCTTCTCCTCCTTTCTCCCTCCATTTCTTTCATGTACCTAACTGTTCAATTAAAAAATATTCTTTCAATAATTTTCACCCCGGAATATTTTCTTCTCTACGTTTTCCTTTGTTCCATTATTCCTTCTTATTTTATTAAATTAATAATATTTTTCCTCGGTAATTAAAAACGAAGAAGATTGCTGTGTTCAAAGGAAATCTCATTTAGTTAGGTATGTACATGTACTTACTTTTATGTATTTTTTATTTATTAATTTTACGGATTGTGTCGGTTTTTACCTGATTTAATTTTGTACCTATTTGTAGCTGATCTCAAAATAAATCTTAATCTCCAGCCTCTGCAATGGAAAGAGACAAAATTTCTCCTCTCTCCCGAAATAAACATATCCGTGCTTTATGGGCTAAGCTCTTGTGATATAAACGTACACAGTACACACCTGTGTTCAAAGGAAATCTCATTTAGTTAGGTATGTACATGTACTTACTTTTATGTATTTTTTATTTATTAATTTCACGGATTATGTCCGTGATCCGATTTAATTTTGTACCTATTTGTAGCTGATCTCAAAATAAATCTTAATCTCCAGCCTCTGCAATGGAAAGAGACAAAATTTCTCCTCTCTCCCGAAATAAACATAGATATTTATTCGTGCTTTATGGGCTAAGCTCTTGACTGTGTTCAAAGGAAATCTCATTTAGTTAGGTATGTACATGTACTTACTTTTATGTATTTTTTATTTATTAATTTCACGGATTATGTCGGTTTTTATCCGATTTAATTTTGTACCTATTTGTAGCTGATCTCAAAATAAATCTTAATCTCCAGTCTCTGCAATGGAAAGAGACAAAATTTCTCCTCTCTCCCGAAATAAACATATTCGTGCTTTATGGGCTAAGCTCTTGCGATATAAACGTACACACATACTTT
This sequence comes from Diaphorina citri, assembly GCF_000475195.1. Lineage (NCBI taxonomy): Eukaryota > Metazoa > Arthropoda > Insecta > Hemiptera > Psyllidae > Diaphorina > Diaphorina citri. The sequence continues at coordinate 36,180 of NW_007379260.1, read as the reverse complement.
ATTAGCTAAGTTTCAGTTTCAAATTAACTTCATTTCAGTACGTGCACATAAGAACTTTTTTTCATACGTTCGTTGGTTAATATTATTAGTATTTATTTTATCTTTCAAGTTTAATTTACAATGTTTGCCAAGAGAAATGGAGAGAGAAGGTTAAGGGCCCCCTCTTTTCTTGGTTGAAGGATACCTTTTCCCTTAGTGTAGGGCTGGGTAGATGTACCTATTTGTAGCTGATCTCAAAATAAATCTTAATCTCCAGCCTCTGCAATGGAAAGAGACAAAATTTCTCCTCTCTCCCGAAATGAACATATCCGTGCTTTATGGGCTAAGCTCTTGTGATATAAACGTACACAGTACACACATACTTTATTAGCTAAGTTTCAGTTTCAAATTAACTTCATTTCAGTACGTGCACATAAGAACTTTTTTTCATACGTTGGTTGGTTAATATTATTAGTATTTATTTTATCTTTCAAGTTTAATTTACAATGTTTGCGGAGAGAAATGGAGAGAGAAGGTTAAGGGCCCCCGCTTTTCTTGGTTGAAGGATACCTTTTCCCTTAGTGTAGGGCTGGGTAGGCAATGTTTGCCAAGAGAAATGGAGAGAGAAGGTTAAGGGCCCCCTCTTTTCTTGGTTGAAGGATACCTTTTCCCTTAGTGTAGGGCTGAGTAGGGCGGAATGCCTCCACCACAACTACACACATCTTGAGCAAAGGAAACAGAAGGACAAAACTTTGAAGTTGTTAATATTTTCTCTTGGGCAGCGTTTCCCAAGCTAGGTTAGTTGACAAGGCCACTAGCTGGCAAATTGGGACGTCCTGAAAGTGGGAAAAACTTTGTGTACCGCTGTTATTACTGAAGACAGAAGTTTCCTTGCTTGCAGGCAAACATGGCCAAGTTTTGTGCCGTGTTTACGTGTTGTACAACATATTGGTGGAATTCAGTACCCATAAAGGACTGTAGGTTATAGGTAAATCTAGGTTATAGGTAAATCAAATCGTTCAGATTTGCAGATTACCAGGTATGTAGCTCCTCCTTATATTTTTAACAAGGATTTTTCATCTCAACATGATGGATATTTTGATTATTCTGTTTTTGTTTCACCACAGTCAGATTAACAGAGGAAAAATCAGTAGTAAGCTCACTTCATTCGCAGAACGGTTCCCTACTTAAGCTTTGTATTTTCCTACTCAAGTTTTGTACTCTCCCACTTAAGTAATGTATTTTTCTACTTAAGTTTTGTATTTCGTTCCATCGTTCCGCAGGTTCTTCTGATTTTATTTGTGTTATTTTTCTTTATTATATTTCCTATTTACATTTTATACTTACTTTTTTTAAGGGCATTAAATTTTCAGCCAAGACGGAAATATAAACCCAGTATTACCTATATTGAACTGGCGTAAAAACTCTTTTTACAATCAGATTAAGAGAGTGGTGCTCAAAGTGTGTGCAAACTTGGGGTGGACAGAGATGCCAGTAATGTTCTCTTTTAACCGAATCTGCAAGTAAGGCTTTGGGTTATGCATTAGCCACTGTCCTCAAGATAGATTACATACTAAGAAGTACAACTTATACTCCAACTTGTTATTATATGATATGTAATTATGTACCTAGCAATCATAGGCGACAGAAGATTAGCCTTGTTACAGCCAGAGCTGCAGAGGTTGTGAGTTTGGAACCCCCTACTCTTAAGTATTCAAAGCTTTTTTTCTGTCGTAAAATTTCAAATCCGCCATAAATAAAACAACCAAGGCAAAGGCAGGTCTAACTCGTAGATATTTTACCGTATTTCTGATAGAAGTAAGTGTGCGTACTTACTTACCTACTTAATAATACCTAAGTAGGTACCTACCTAGACTTATTAGCTTATGACTTACTTTCCATTTTTACTAGACTTACTTCCCACTTTTCCTCAACTTCAGATCGTGGGTTTTTAACCTTTGACATTCTGCATTGTCAGCGGCGATGTTTACAGCTTTCTTTTTTCTTTCTAAAGCTTTACAGTTTTCTTAGCGTGTAAAGAGCAACCATTTAAGTTGCTAACTTCATATCAAGCTACATGCCACCTCAACTTTTCATTGGGACAAGTCCAACAATGGTCCTCTTTAGCAAGGAGTACATCCTAAGCTGGACAGCATATCTGCATTGTCAGCGGCGATGTTTACAGCTTTCTTTTTTCTTTCTAAAGCTTTACAGTTTTCTTAGCGTGTAAAGAGCAACCATTTAAATTGCTAACTTCATATCAAGCTACCTACATGCCACCTCAACTTTTCATTGGGACAAGTCCAACAATGGTCCTCATTAGCAAGGAGTACATCCTAAGTTCCTATAAGCTGGAGAGCAGAACACGATGTTAATCGAAGAATTCACAGAATACCCGAATAAAAATTAGCTTATGACTTACTTTCCATTTTTACTAGACTTACTTCCCACTTTTCCTCAACTTCAGATCGTGGGTTTTTAACCTTTGACATTTCAGATTGTCAGCGGCGATGTTTACAGCTTTCTTTTTTCTTTCTAAAGCTTTACAGTTTTCTTTCTTTCACATTAGGCTTTATGCCACCTCAACTTTTCATTGGGACAAGTCCAACAATGGTCCTCATTAGGAAGGAGTACATCCTAAGCTTCCTAAGGTGGACAGCAGAACACGATGTTAATCGAAGAATTCACAGAATACCCGAATAAAGGTCGGAACAGGGGGACATACATATTCGCACGTACCTACTTGAAATATTTGGCAAAGCTCTGGGTGTTCGAAATGAGCAGAGATGCAGAATAATCCCCGGGCAGAGTCCGCGACACGGATGACTGTTGATTGACGGTGGTAGCCTGGTAGGAGATTAAAATTGCCCGCGACCGCTCCGAGCGACGGCCGTCAGTATTCCCTTGGTTCCGCTCTTAGCGCAGTGTGTTTGGGCATTTCCCACCCTTCTTCAATCTCTATCAGGGAAGAAATGTGCGGTAGGAAGACAAAGCTGCTCTCTTAGCTTGCCAGTCTGACCCGAAAAATCTCCAACAACAATAGACTTCCAAGTTTTTCCTTTTGCACTTAAAGTTTTAGCGCACATTTAGAAGCTTTTAATCAATTTATTTAATTCAATTTAATCTTATCGCCCTCCCCATTCCTTGCTATCCAGCTCTTTTGTTTGATGAAGATTTTTCTAAAACAAATGGTGCTTTTAATTTGATTTTGTTCTGGATTGTTTATTTACTCTTCTGCAGTTGATGTTTACCGTCTTGGGAACGCTTTTACAATCGGCTTTGGAGTGCTCTTTGCCATGTCCCGTGCCTACTTGAAGTGTTTGCCAAAGCTCTGTGGGTGCTTGAAATGAACAGGATGCAGAATAATGAAACAGTTCCTGGTTTACATGGATTGACTGTGTCATAGTATGCCCATCTTGCAACTACTCCCCAGTTAAGTGTGGGTAAAAACTTGAAACGGTACAAAACACTTCCGATTCTAAAATATGCTTATGCTGGGTTAACACAAGTAAGTTCCAGAAATTAGCCCCTACTTTATGAGGATTTTGGCGATCAAACCATTTTAGGATTGTCCATAAGTCCATAGTTTTAGAGCAAAAGCCAAAAGCTTTCTGTTCTACTCGTAGGTTTGTACTTTGTATCTCCAGAGAATCTGCAAAGATTTTCAGATCTGTAAGAATGAGCAAATTGGTAATTGGTTCTGGATTCGCAACTGAAAAATGGAGTGTATCCCTGAATTTCTAAAGATATTACCATGCATAACAACAAATGGTTGGTTTATTAGGTTTTTAAAATGAAGCTTTTTTTTCCTTAGACAGGTAATAAGGCGTTATTCTTTTCTGTTCATATCTATTAAAGTATTTCCATAATATCTTCCAGAAATAATAATAGTAAGGTCGGGACAGGGGGACAGACATATTCGCACGTACCTACTTGAAATATTTGGCAAAGCTCTGGGTGTTCGAAATGAGCAGAGATGCAGGATAATCCCCGAGCACAGTCCGCAACACGGATGATTGTTGATTGACGGTGGTGCTCCTCCTCCTCCTCTTCCTTTTTACTTTCCTTATCCTATAGGAAGGAAAGTAATGTAATCGGGTCAAATTTTCGATGGTCAGTTTTTTATTAGTGCCAAAACACGTTTTGAGGTCCCTAGAGCCTAAATCCAAGTTTCAGCCATTGGTCCGTGTGTGTGTTTGTCTGTAAACAAAACATCTCGAGAATGGTAAGAGCTAGAGACTTGAAATTTGGTATGTAGCTGTCAAATGTGACAAGGATGCGACACGAAACTTTTGGTTAAGACCAGTGCAACGTTTCGCGGCATTTTACCGCTTTTTGGCGGTTTTCGATGTAATTTGACAATATCTCGGGAATGGTATTAGCTAGATACTTGAAATTTGGTATTTAGTTCACAAATGTGACAATAACCGTTTTTTGGCGGTCAGAGGATTCCAATGAAAGTGGAAAAGAGGATTTTATTTATTTTTATTTACTGATTGTTTAATTTTATCCCTAAACTTTTTCTATACTCCTGGACAATGTCCTGTCTCCCTTATGTAAAAGTTAGGGTAGAAGAACACTCAAACAAGCATCATTCAATAGGATAAGGAAAGTCGTGTGATGTTCACACCAGATGTAAAAGTTAGGGTAGAAGAACACTCAAACAAGCATCATTCAATAGGATAAGGAAAGTCGTGTGATGTTCACACCAGATTTTTTTTTTCATCTTCTTTTCCGCTTTCTTCTTCTTTCTTACTTTTGTATTTACTTTTATTTAATAAGAGTCTCTTTTTTTCACCTCTCTCCTCGTTCTTCCCCTTGCCTTTTCCTTTTACTTCAACAGCTGGTACTTTGGGTGTATTGTTATATTTTCGTAAAAATAATATCATCAACTCTCCGGGCGTTCGACACTAAAACTTTTCGATATTTTTCTCTCTCCCTGTTGGATTTTGTTATTAAAATTTCATATCCTCTCAATATACGTTTCAAGTTTATGAGTACTGGAGTTTTACCATTTTGGGTGTATTGTTATATTTTCGTAAAAATAATATCATCAACTCTCCGGGCGTTCGACACTAAAACTTTTCGATATTTTTCTCTCTCTCTGTTGGATTTTGTTATTAAAATTTCATATCCTCTCAATATACGTTTCAAGTTTATGAGTAAGTACTGGAGTTTTACCAGTACCCATAAAGGACGGTAGGTTATAGGTAAATCAAATCGTTCAGATTTGCAGATTACCAGGTATGTAGCTCCTCCTCATAGTTTTAACAGGGATTTTTCATCTCAACATGATGGATATTTTGATTATTCTGTTTTTGTTTCATCACAGTCAGATTAACGGAGGAAAAATCAGTAGTAAGCTCACTTCATTCGCAGAACGGTTCCATACTTTAAGCTTTGTATTTTCCTACTCAAGTTTTGTACTCTCCCACTTAAGTAATGTATTTTCCTACTTAAGTTTTGTATTTCGTTCCGGTATATTAAGCATCACGAGGAAGCGGATTTGTTATCAAGTTTCAATAAGGAATGCTCGTGTAATAGGATGATGTGTTTGCAAGTTTTGTATCCACTTTGAATCCTTTTCCACTTTGTTCTCTCTGTTGCTAAAGTATGCTTAGCTTTCCACCTTGCGGCTTTTGATGCCAGATATAGTTTAGTTTAGTATGTATCCACTTTGAATCCTTTTCCACTTTGTTCTCTCTGTTGCTGAAGTATGCTTAGCTTTCCACCTTGCGGCTTTTGATGTCAGATAGTTTTGTTTAGTCTTGGCTTGTGAGGAGCAATCTTGTCAGCATTTTCCCTCAAGGTTAAGGTTGCCTTATACCTCAGCCACTTTGGGATTTTTGTGTACAGCAATCTTGTCAACTGCTACAGGTTCTATCAGGGTCTATATTCCCTAAAGGCCGATTTCCTCTATCCGTTCAGGTCACTCTCCAAAGTCGAATCGTTTAGGTCCCGTTCGGTCAAATAGTATGTGACTGCCAGACTGTGATTTGAACGGCAGAGTTGAAATTCCCATAATTGTCAGTAGGTGTGGAAATTTTGCTTTTGACTATATCTGACTGGAGTTTGGACTGAACTTTAGTGGGAATCAGGCTCTTCCATTCTACTGGCAATGCTGGCACTTCAATGAATTATTCCCTCGAGCCTGAGTGCACCCAAAAATATCCAGCCCACCATACACGAGGTCTTGTCAGCGTTTTCCCTCAAGGTTAAGGTTGCCTTATACCTCAGCCACTTTGGGATTTTTGTGTACAGCAATCTTATCAACTGCTACAGGTTCTATATTCCCTGAAGGCCGATTTCCTCTATCCGTTCAGATCACTCTCCAAAGTCGAATCGTTTAGGTCACGTTCGGTCAAACAGTATGTGACTGCCAGACTGCTCATACTGTGATTTGAACGGCAGAGTTGAAATTCCAATAATCACCAGTAGGTGTCGGAAATTCCAATAATCACCAGTAGGTGTCGGAATTTTGCTTTTGACTATATCTGACTGGAGTTTGGACTGAACTTTAGTGGGAATCAGCAATCAGGCTCTACCATTCTATTGGCAGTACTGGCACTTTATTCCCAATGAATTATTCCCTCCAGCCTGAGTGCACACCAAAATATCCAGCACACCATACACGAGGTTCCCCCAGTTCATTGAAAATTCTCTCTTATCATATTTGATACAAATGTTACCTTTTTTATATATACAATTCTAGATATTCTTGCCCCCAGTTCATTGAAAATTCTCTCTTATCATATTTGATACAAATGTTACCTTTTTTATATATACAATTCTAGATATTCTTTATTTACTTTTCACATTTTTATTTTGATTTCATCAGAATTTTGCTTTGTTGTATTATTTATGTCGTCATTCGTATCCACTTGACGTTCTACTTGCATTGTTTTTTCCTCCTGATTTCATCAGAATTTTGCTTTGTTGTATTATTTATGTCGTCATTCGTATCCACTTGACGTTCTACTTGCATTGTTTTTTCCTCCTCTTCCAGCTTCTCTCCCTCCTCCTTCTCGTCTCCCTTTCGTTCAATCTGTTACGTTATTCAAGCATTTCATATTTATATGAATATTCTATATTCTGTGCTATTACCGTATGATTCTTCGCCAGCGTTTTCACAAATCATACTCACAACCAGTGATCTCCCTCCTCCTTCTCGTCTCCCTTTCGTTCAATCTGTTACGTTATTCAAGCATTTCATATTTATATGAATATTCTATATTCTGTGCCATTACCGTGTGATTCTTCGCCAGCCTTTTCACAAATCATACTCACAACCAGTGATTCTCTTCCTTCTCTTCCTCCTCCTCGTCCTGTTACGTTATTCAAGCATTTCATATTTATATGAATATTCTATATTCTGTGCTATTACCGTATGATTCTTCGCCAGCCTTTTCACAAACCATACTCACAACCAGTGATTCTCCTCCTTCTCTTCCTCCTCCTCGTCCTTCTCCTCGTCCTTCCTTTTGACTCATTTTGTACATGCGATTTTTGTTTGTTTTCCATCACCGTTTTCCGCGCTGGATTGATGTTCGCTGTGTCTTTGTGCATATTCGATGATCTCTCTGATATCGAATTCCTGGAAAAAAGGCAACAACATAGGAAATTTGATTGTAGGTAATAGATTTTTTAAAGTACCTACATCTAGGTAATCAATCATAATAAAATTATAAATACCTAGTAAACAAAATCACTGATAGAGATAAAAAAAAGCTAGATTCAAAGAAGAAAAAGACTTTTATTTTTTTGCTCAGGATTATTGGTACTTCCTCGAGATGAAGTTTTAAAATAGCAATGTATGTATGTTGAAAATTTTCTTAGCACATATTCAAGGCGTGTGTTTTAACCAGATCGAGTTTACTGACAGAATGTCAACTCAGAAAGAAACCACCCTCTAGGGCTGATTGAGACTATTGAGAGGCTGAGGAAAAACACCGACCCCGTCTGAACACGGGGAAAAGGCAAGGAAGAAGAAGTTTACTGACAGAATAAAGCAATGTGCAATTCAGCAGGCACAGGCAAGAAGATTCACCGATATATTTATTACAAGACGTTTGTTCCACTTTGAATCCTTTTCCACTTTGTTCTCTCTGTTGCTGAAGTATGCTTAGCTTTCCACCTTGCGGCTTTTGATGTCAGATAGTTTAGTTTAGTCTTGGCTTGTGAGGAGCAATCTTGTCAGCGTTTTCCCTCAAGGTTAAGGTTGCCTTATACCTCAGCCACTTTGGGATTTTTGTGTACAGCAATCTTGTCAACTGCTACGTGTGAGGAGCAATCTTGTCAGCATTTTCCCTCAAGGTTAAGGTTGCCTTATACCTCAGCCACTTTGGGATTTTTGTGTACAGCAATCTCGTCAACTGCTACAGGTTCTATCAGGGTCTATATTCCCTAAAGGTCGATTTCCTCTATCCGTTCAGGTCACTCTCCAAAGTCGAATCGTTTAGGTCACGTTCGGTCAAATAGTATGTGACTGCCGGACTGCTCATACTGTGATTTGAACGGCAGAGTTGAAATTCCAATAATCACCAGTAGGTGTCGGAATTTTGCTTTTGACTATATTTGACTGGAGTTTGGACTGAAATTTAGTGGGAATCAGGCTCTACCATTCTACTGGCAGTGCTGGCACTTCAATGAATTATTCCCTCGGGCCTGAGTGCACCCCAAAACATCCAGCACACCATACACGAGGAGCCCCCAGTTCCCCCCCCCCCCCCCCCCCCCCCCCCCTCTCTCTCTCTCTCTCTCTCTCTCTCTCTCTCTTATCGCCTTCACTAATCTTATGAATATTGAAGTTCAATGCATTTTCAAATTAAATTTCAATACTGATAGAAATAAAAAAAAGCTAGATTCAAAGAAGAAAAAGTCTTTTATTTTTTTGCTCAGGATTATTGGTACTTCCTCGAGATGAAGTTTTAAAATAGCAATGTATGTATCTTGAAAAATTTCTTAGTACAGATTCAAGGCGTGTGTTTTAAACAGCTCTAGTTTACTAACAGAATGTCAAATCCGAAAGAAACCACCGTCTAGGGCTGATTGAGAGGCTGACGAAAAACGCCGACCCCGTCTGAACACGGGAAAAGGCAAGGGACCTAGAGTTGATTGAGAGGCTGACGAAAAACACCAACCTCGTCTGAAGACGGGAAAAGGCCAGAAAGAAATTTACTGACAGAATGAAGCAATGTGCCATTCAGCAGGCACAGGCAAGAAGATTCACCGATATATTTAGTACAAGACGTTTGTTTTTTAATTCAATTCCGTTTTGTATTTTTTCTTCAAAGTTATTCAAGTTCAAATTCTAAATCCATTTGTCAAATGAGATTGCCAAGATTGAGCTATCAAAAGACATAAGCAGCAGAAGTATACTTATTTAAGTACCTTCCTATATAAGTTCAAGTATTTATTCCACATTACGTCAAGTCACATGGTAAGCAATTTGTAGATAGCACTCGACCCCACCAAGTCAAATTATATCTAGGTACCTATAATGATGATGTGGGGTTGTGGGCCACTCCGTTTAAAGCTTACGCTTCTTAGAAATGTCCTCAGAAGTAGTCTTGATCTTACATTATTACGTTTATAAATTTCTATAAATCACACATTACGTACGTACTACCTATCTAATACCTACCAAGATATTCCTTAAAATAATAGCAGCAAAATTATAAAATTACAATAATCGCACATATTTCCCACCCCTCTCGTTTGTTCTTTCTCAACTGTTCCCTATATAAGTTCAAGTATTTATTCCACATTACGTCAAGTCACATGGTAAGCAATTTGTAGATAGCACTCAACCCCACCAAGTCAAAAAGTCAAAATATATCTAGGTACCTATAATGATGATGTGGGGTTGTGGGCCACTCCGTTTAAAGCTTACGCTTCTTAGAAATGCCCACAGAAGTAGTCTTGATCTTACATTATTACGTTTATATATAAATTTCTATAAATCACACATTACGTACGTAATACCTATCTACCTACCAGGATATTCCTTAAAATAATAGCAGCAAAATTATAAAATTACAATAATCGCACATATTTCCCACCCCTCTCGTATGTTCTTTCTCAACTGTTTGTGTTTTTACCCTCTCCCCAAACCAGTGGGGAGAAATCATACTTAACACTCCCGCTAAAAACTTTTAATTGCTTCCTCACTCTCTGCCTTTCTCTCCCATATTTCCCTTCATCTTTTTTTCCCTCCCTTCTCTTTCTCCCTCTATCTTGGGACATAAATAATAGCAGCAAAATTATAAAATTACAATAATCGCACATATTTCCCACCCCTCTCGTATGTTCTTTCTCAACTGTTTGTGTTTTTTACCCTCTCCCCAAACCATTGGGGAGAAATCATACTTAACACTCCCGCTAAAAACTTTTAATTGCTTCCTCACTCTCTGCCTTTCTCTCCCATATTTCCCTCCATCTTTATTCCCTCCCTTCTCTTTCTCCCTCTATCTTGGGACACTTCTCTTTCTTTCCCTCTTTCCTTTCTCTCCCATCTGTTCTCCTTCTTCCCCTTAGTTAACGTTAAGTTTTATTCATTTAAATATTATGAATCCTTTTTCTGACTTTTTTTTCTCTTTTCTTTCTCCCTTTCGCGAAAAGTTCTTTTGTAACCATCTGAAAACAGAGAAAAATGGTCTTTGCTTAGTTGTATGTAAAAAAATGTTTTTCTAGAAGAAAAATGAAACGGCTGTCTTGTTTCTGACTTTTTTTTCTCTTTTCTTTCTCCCTTTCGCGAAAAGTTCTTTTGTAACCATCTGAAAACAGAGAAAAATGGTCTTTGCTTCGTTGTGTGTAAAAAATGTTTTTCTAGAAGAAAAATGAAACGGTTGTCTTGAAATGTCTCTTCTGATTTTCTTGATGTTGCCCTTTAAAGTGTAAGTATTTTCTTTTTCTGCGGAAATTTTGATGGAAATAAAGGAAAACACAAAAAGTCCATTTTGTAGAAAGAACCAACAGTTTTTGGGGCCAAATCAAGCCATCCTAAGTTTTTTATCAGCTAAAGCCATTCTACAAGAGCGCTCTTTTCTTTCTCCCTTTCGCGAAAAGTTCTTTTGTAACCATCTGAAAACAGAGAAAAATGGTCTTTGCTTAGTTGTATGTAAAAAATGTTTTTCTAGAAGAAAAATGAAACGGTTGTCTTGAAAATAAATGTCTCTTCTGATTTTCTTGATGTTGCCCTTTAAAGTGTAGGTATTTTTTTGTTCTGAGGAAATTTTGATGGAAACAAAGGAAGAACAAAAGTCCATTTTGTAGAAAGCACCAACAGTTTTTGGAGCCAAATCAAGCCATCCTAAGTTTTTTTATCAGCTAAAGCCATTCTATAAGAGCAAAAGTCTACTAGAAATTTATTTAGGTACAGAAGAGAAATAAAAAAGACTTGACGAATGTTATGATGTGTGCCATGTGAGAATGATAAACAGATACATTTGAATGAGGGGAAAATCCCTTTGGAGTCTGGAGTCTGTGGCGCCACAACCTTCTCCCTTGACTGGGAGTAAACTTTTCCCCTCCCCTCTTTTCCTCATCCTTCCCCTCCCTTTGTCAGTTTTTAGGGGAGGGGGGATAGGAAAATAAAATACATAACGATGACTGCAATAATATTATTAGTTCTGCTGGATATTATTTTGGCGAAAGTTCATTTCGAAACATGGGAAGAGAGGTGGGAGGGATTTTAGGGTTGGAATGATAGCACAATGCTTTTAACCAAAAACACAAAAATATAAAAAAAAGCTTCATGAATAGCGTTTTTGGATATTAATTTTCAAATTCCTTGGATTCTATTTCTTCTTCTTAATAGTTTGATTGTTACGTAGGCTTGTCATGAAGAATATGTACACAAGTTTCCCACTAAACACTAAAGTTGAGCACTGCGGAGCATGGTGTACAACTGGAAGAATGACCAACTGGACACACAGCACTAGTCACAGCTATCAGTGTCTTGGCTTACAGTGTGCTAAGAAAAACGTGCCTAATGCTTGTTCTGCCAATTTTTGATTTTTTTCCACTTTTATTTGCTTTCCTTCTTGAGGGAAATTCTCCCTATTTTCTGAGGAAGCAACAATAAAAACTGTGAAACTTTTTTCTCTCGTTTTATTGTTATGAGTCAAAGTTAATGCAGTACTGCTCTTAAAAGCTTTTTTTTCGTATGTACCTGTGTGTCTTGGCTTACAGTGTGCTAAGAAAAACGTGCCTAATGCTTGTTCTGCCAAATTTTCCACTTTTTGCTTTCCTTCTTTTTTTTAGAGGATTAGTGGATAAGCCTTTGTTACAAGATTTTCAGAAAATTAGTGGAAACGAGACGCCTTGGAAGGCAGGAGCTAGGGCGAGAGAAAGTGTATTATCCAGACAGAAAGTTTCTAAGACCCTCTTACTTTTTTTGACTTTTGGTTCCATACAGTTTGACTGCTGGGGTCCTGAGATACTAACTCGTAAATTAGGGGAAACAGAGGCACTAAATATTGTGTAGGTACGTAGTATTTGCTTTCCTTTTTTTTTAGAGGATTAGTGGATAAGCCTTTGTTACAAGATTTTCAGAAAATTAGTGGAGACGAGACGCCTTGGAAGGCAGGAGCTAGGGCGAGAGAAAGTGTATTATCCAGACAGAAAGTTTCTAAGACCCTCTTAAATTGGGGGAAACAGAGGCACTAAATATTGATGTCATTTATTTTGTGTATTGTGTAGGTCTGTAGGTACTAGGTACGTAGTAAAAAAAAAACGACAATATTGTCATTTATTTTGTGATACCGCATATCGAATACCTTATCCTTATCATTGTTACTGATGGCAAATAGAGCCACCCTGTAAAACTGTACAAGGGGGATAGAATAAATAAAATTGTCTTATAGGAAAACACTTCCTCCTTTTATTGAAAGCCGTCTTCAGCGACACAAATATTTTTACACCGCATTATACAATTTCCCCAGGGATTTGCTGTGGAAAAATGAAAATCCTTGTGGTATCTATCATTCCGTGGTTCTAACCCAAATAATATTTCTTCCTTTGTGTAAAAAAAAAGGAAAAAAAAAAATTACACCGCATTATACAATTTCCCCAGGGATTTGCTGTGGAAAAATGAAAATCCTTGTCGTATCCATCATTCCGTGGTTCTAACCCAAACATGGTTCTAAATCTCTTTAACAGTCATGTGCTTCCTGCATTAACCTACGGTAGTGAGACATGGAATACAACTAAACATGAAGAAAACGGATAAAAAAAATAAAAGCTTTTTTTACAATACCAACTTAGAGGGGTCCATTAGTCCCATTACCGACCAAAAATAACTGTAGAGTAGATTATAGATCTTCGTAATGACACCTAATTTTCTGATTTTGGTTTCAGATATCTACGCCAGTTGGGAAGAATGGTGGACTTATGATGGCATATCTGGTAAGGCTGATACATTACTGACACACATGCGTATGAATAGGACTTTAAGAACTCCCTGGTAAAATATCTTAAAGGCTCACAATGAAAGAAAATAATCAGTTGGGTGGTTCCTTCCCTAAAACTAAAAAAAAACTGAGAAAAATACAAGAATAAAATTTAGAGATGAAAAAACAAATGTACGAGCTCAAAATTTTGTCATATTTTTCTCACATTTCTCTTTTCTCCTCCCTCTTCCCATATTCTTCCACCTCCTTCCTCTCGTCCTCCTTCTCCTATATTCTTCCAACTCCTTCCTCCCTATAGTCCTCCTTCTCCTCTTCCGTCTCATTTATTGTCCCCGTTTTATGTATTTCAATAAAAATAAAAAGCAGCAAATTTTTTTCCATGTTCAACTTCTGCTCGTACATAAAAACATAAGAGAAAGCTAGAGGATTGAGAGCTCGGGGACTAATTTACATGTTATATTTGAAGCAATCTAGCCCAACATCTGCATGTACACGAGATATTCGTAAAGTTCTCATCAGGGCTGGATAGATACTAGAGATAGTAGTTCTGAATTTCTGACGGATTCACTTATAGTCAGTGCCGTTGGTATTTATTTATGGGTGATTGCAACGGTAACCATGAAGGAATGGTTGATTATAGCGGGATATATTCCGCCTCGCAACGGCAATTGAGGAGCTGGTTAAAATCCCATTGGATAAAGAGAGGTGATTTTGGTTTCAGATATCTACGCCAGTTGGGAAGAATGGTGGACTTATGATGGCATATCTGGTAAGGCTGATACATTACTGACACACAAGATGTATGTACGTATATAGGACTTCAAGAACTCCCTGGTAAAATATCTTAAATTCTCACAATGAAAGAAAATAATCAGTTGGGTGGAAGAGCTCCTTCAGGAGAACCCTGCCACTTAAAAGAAAGCTCCCAAAAAACTTCTGGGACACATTGAGTACGTACATGTCCACTTTGAATCCTTTTCCACTTTGTTCTCTCTGTTGCTGAAGTATGCTTAGCTTTCCACCTTGCGGCTTTTGATGTCAGATAGTTTTGTTTAGTCCTCTCCCCCCCTCTCTCTCTCTTATCGCCTTCACTAATCTTATGAATATTAAAGCTCAATGCATTTTCAAATTAAATTTCAATACTGATAGAGATAAAAAAAGCTAGATTCAAAGAAGAAAGTCTTTTATTTTTTTTGCTCAGGATTATTGGTACTTCCTCGAGATGAAGTTTTAAAATAGCAATGTAAGTATCTTGAAAAATTTCTTAGTACATACTCAAGGCGTGTGTTTTAAACAGCTCTAGTTTACTAACAGAATGTCAACTCCGAAAGAAACCACCCTCTAGGGCTGATTGAGAGGCTGACGAAAAACGCCGACCCCGTCTGAACACGGGAAAAGGCAAGGGACCACCCTAGAGTTGATTGAGAGGCTGACGAAAAACACCGACCTCGTCTGAAGACGGGAAAAGGCAAGAAAGAAATTTACTGACAGAATGAAGCAATGTGCCATTCAGCAGGCACAGGCAAGAAGATTCACCGATATATTTATTACAAGACGTTTGTTTTTTAATTCAATTCCGTTTTGTATTTTTTCTTCAAAGTTATTCAAGTTCGAATTCTAAATCCATTTGTCAAATGAGATTGCCAAGATTGAGCTATCAAAAGACATAAGCAGCAGAAGTATATACTCATTTAAGTACCTTCCTATATATTAAGTTCAAGTATTTATTCCACATTACGTCACGTCACATGGTAAGCAATTTGTAGATAGCACTCAACCCCACCAAGTCAAAATATATCTAGGTACCTATAATGATGATGTGGGGTTGTGGGCCACTCCGTTTAAAGCTTACGCTTCTTAAAAATGTCCTCAGAAGTAGTCTTGATCTTACATTATTACGTTTACATATACGTACGTACTACCTACGTACGTTTATATATACGTACGTACTACCTATCTACCTACCAAGATATTCCTTAAAATAATAGCAGCAAAATCATAAAATTACAATAATCGCACATATTTCCCACCCCTCTCGTATGTTCTTTCTCAACTGTTTAAAATCAAAACTTGAATAATAGAACCCTTGAAAGTCAGATAATCATGATGTTAGCCAATCTCCGCAACCGAAAAGAAAGGTGGATCAAAATCAAAACTTGAATAAAAGAACCCTTGAAAGTCAGATAATCATGATGTTAGCTAATCTCCGCAACCGAAAAGGCATCAGGTGCTGAAAAAGAGAACAGGAAATCCCTATCATTAAATCTGTCCAGTTTACTCACTGTTAGTCCCGAACACAAATTATGTTCCTCAGCAAATTATGTTATACCCTCCCTGGTTTTTCACAATAACATAGTTCACACAATGTTCGTCGGAGAGAAATCTCGGGGAAAATCTGACTGAATTAAATAAAAAATGGAAATGGGCACCATCGCATAAGGGCACAAATGTTTCAACAAGAATCCATGCTAAATTATTTTGGTAACGTCTGTGTTGATACATTTTGAAAAACTCTCATGAAAAACACGATATTATTCGTGATATGTTTAGGGAAATCTGTAAAGTGGTACCCGAACTAGATTTTGTAACTGAACCATCTCCACCAACTAAATTCTTGGAAAAATATTGTAGGTATGTAAAGTGTGCCTGGCTGATGGAAAATGCTCATCTTCTATTCATCCCATCAAATTATTTATAGCTAGGCATTTAGGTACACAAGAAAGGTTAATGAGGTTCATTTTGAATTTGGCACCATCGCATAAGGGCACAAATGTTTCAACAAGAATCCATGCTAAATTATTTTGGTAACGTCTGTGTTGATACATTTTGAAAAACTCTTATGAAAAACACGATTTTATTCGTGATATTTTTAGGGAAATCTGTAAAGTGGTACCCGAACTAGATTTTGTAACTGAACCATCTCCACCAACTAAATTCTCGGAAAAATATTGTAGGTATGTAAAGTGTGCCTGGCTGATGGAAAATGCTCATCTTCTATTCATCCCATCAAATTATTTATAGCTAGGCATTCGGCACCATCGCATAAGGGCACAAATGTTTCAACAAGAATCCATGCTAAATTATTTTGGTAACGTCTGTGTTGATACATTTTGAAAAACACGATATTATTCGTAATATTTTTAGGGAAATCTGTACCCGAACTAGATTTTGTAACTGAACCATCTCCACCAACTAAATTCTCGGAAAAATATTGTATGTAAAGTGTGCTTGCTAATGGAAAATGCTCATCTTCTATTCATCCCATCAAAATATTTATAGTTTATCCTATTATTTCGAATTTAAAATTTTCCCAGCTAGGCATTTAGGTACATAAGAAAGGTTAATGAGGTTCATTTTGAATTTGGAAATGTTTAGTGAAATGGAATTCCATAATTCAGTTTATGATGGAATTCCTAAACGTACGCCAAATCTCCACAATTTGCTTGTAAACAATTTTAGCGAGTGGTATGCAGTTTTGAATTATGGCAGGATAAAACGCGGCTCTATCGTAGGGGGGAGGGAAGACAACATTAATGAGGTTCATTTTGAATTTGGAAATGTTTAGTGAAATGGAATTCCATAATTCAGTTTATGATGGAATTCCTAAATGTACGCCAATTGTAAACAATTTTAGCGAGTGGTATGCAGTTTTGAATTATGGCAGGATAAAACGCGGCTCTATCGTAGGGGGGAGGGAAGACAACATTTTAGAGATTTCAGACACTAAAAAGATATGATACATTTGAATGAGGGGAAAATCCCTTTGGAGTCTGGAGTCTGTGGCGCCACAACCTTCTCCCTTGACTGGGAGTAAACTTTTCCCTTCCCCTCTCTTCCTCATCCTTCCCCTCCCTTTGTCAGTTTTTAGGGGAGGGGGGATGGGAAAATAAAATACATAACGATGACTGCAATAATATTAGTTCTACTGGATATTATTTTGGCGAAAGTTCATTTCGAAACATGGGAAGAAAAACGGGGGAAGAGAGGCGGGAGGGATTTTAGGGTTGGAATGATAGCACAATGCTTTTCACAAAAAAAAAACACAAAAATATAAAAAAAGCTTTAATTATCAAATTCCTTGGATTCTATTTCTTCTTCTTAATATTTTGATTGTTACGTAGGCCTTGTCATGAAGAATATGTTTAGGGTTGGAATGATAGCACAATGCTTTTAACCAAAAACACAAAAATATAAAAAAAAGCTTTATGAATAGCGTTTTTGGATATTAATTTTCAAATTCCTTGGATTCTATTTCTTCTTCTTCTTAATATTTTGATTGTTACGTAGGTCTTGTCATGAAGAATATGTGCACAAGTTTCCCACTAAGCACTAAAGTTGAGCACTGCGGAGCAAGGTGTACAACTAGAAGAATGACCAACTGGACACACAGCACCAGTCACAGCTATCTCTGGGTGCACTCAGCCTCGTGAGGGAAATTCTCCCTATTTTCTGAGGAAGCAACAATAAAAACTGTGAAACTTTTTTCTCTCGTTTTATTGTTATGAGTCTTTTTTTTTCTGTGAGGATGACGCCTCCATGGCGGATGTTTTTGTAAAGATGAAAAGCAAGCAGAAAAATAATCTCTATCTTTGGGGCGAGATGATAATCCGGGAGAAATTCGATAAAATTGTGAAATCCTGGAGACTCCCGGGGGCTCGGAATATTGACTTCAAGATGAAGATAGTTTTTTTTTGAAGCGGTTTGACAGAGGGAACTGTAACTGCTAAGGTCTTATCGTCCCGAAATCGAAGAGAGAAGAAAGCCAGGAGAAAGCCAGCCGTTCTAATCCGGGAGAAATTCGATAAAATTGTGAAATCCTGGAGACTCCCGGGGGCTCGGAATATTGACTTCAAGATGAAGATAGTTTTTTTGAAGAGGTTTGACAGAGGGAACTGTAACTGCTAAGGTCTCGGTAAGCGAGGGTAAAATACCCGTCACTTAAAACCTCAGCAGATATACAGGGACGTTAAACCCCTTGAAAAATAAGTATCGGTTTCAGCATAGACGTGACGATAACTTATCCACAATATCTTAAAAGTAATTCCAAGGAGCTCAAGTAGTGGAGGGAGGGTACCCTATACCTCATGTGTTATAAAAGCGTATCCTTGAAAAAATGTAAACAAACCGCCATGTTGTGCTCATAAGAGTGGCGCGAATTTCAAATTTTGAGAACCATCGTGTTTATTAGTGCATGATTATGAACTTTTTTCACACAAGAGCTTTTGTAAAGATGAAAAGCAAGCAGAAAAATAATCTCTATCTTTGGGGCGAGATGATAATCCGGGAGAAATTCGATAAAATTGTGAAATCTTGGAGACTCCCGGGGGCTCGGAATATTGACTTCAAGATGAAGATAGTTTTTTTTGAAGAGGTTTGACAGAGGGAACTGTAACTGCTAAGGTCTTATCGTTCCGAAATCGTGTGGCGAAATGTGCTAATGAGAGTGACGCGAATTTCAAATTATGAGAACCATCGGGTTTATTAGTGCATGATTATGAACTTTTTTCACACAAGAGCTCATTTTATCAATAATGATGAAATAATTTCATCAATAATGATTAAATAAGCTCTTCGTGTAAAGATGAAAAGCAAGCAGAAAAATAATCTCTATCTTTGGGGCGAGATGATAATCCGGGAGAAATTCGATAAAATTGTGAAATCCTGACTCCCGGGGGCTCGGAATATTGACTTCAAGATGAAGATAGTTTTTTTTTTTGAAGAGGTTTGACAGAGGGAGCTGTAACTGCTAAGGTCTTATCGTTCCGAAATCGTGTGGCGAAATGTGCTCATGAGAGTGGCGCGAATTTCAAATTATGAGAACCATCGGGTTTATTAGTGCATGATTATGAACTTTTTTTCACACAAGAGCTTATTTTATCAATAATGATGAAATAATTTCATCAATAATGATTAAATAAGCTCTTCCTCCTGTTATTTTACTGGTTTTGGTTTTCAAAATTTGAAATTCGCGCCACTCTTGTGAACACCATGTTGTGCTTTATTCATTTTTTGAAGGATACACATCGGGATCGTTACTTCCCCTCCCCTACCTTATACCTCCATGAGAACACCATGTTGTGCTTTATTCATTTTTTGAAGGATACACATCGGGATCGTTACTTCCCCTTCCCTATCTTATACCTCCATGAGTAATTCACTTTTTCCATTCAGCGCCTCCGAGATCTATAGTTGTTGTTATCTTGGACGTGGGGGGTATTTGACAAGTATTTTTTTATTTGATAAATTTTATCATGTCAATCAATCAGTCAATCCCGCACTATAGCTGGTTGTGTTATCAGGTTCCCCTGCTGAGTGTTCTATCAATCAAAGTTAATGCATTTTATCTCTTAAAAGCTTTTTTTTCGTACCTGTGTGTCTTGGCTTACAGTGTGCTAAGAAAAACGTGCCTAATGCTTGTTCTGCCAATTTTTGATTTTTTTCCACTTTTATTTGCTTTCCATAAAACTTCCTCTTCATCGCCCACTTATAAACTAAAGAATGAATTGAGCCCCTTCTACATTAACAAAAGATAGCTAAGGCAGCAAAGTATTGTAGATCAGTTATCAGAAGTTAGTCCTAACTGTCCTACTCGTAAAGTAAGTGCAACCGAGATGTCTTCTTATAAAACTTCCTCTTCATCGCCCACTTATAAACTAAAGAATGAATTGAGCCCCTTCTACATTAACAAAAGATAGCTAAGGCAGCAAAGAATTGTAGATCAGTTAGCAGAAGTTAGTCTTACCTGTCCTACTCGTAAAGTAAGTGCAACCGAGATGTCTTCTCGAAAATACCTCTCCACTTGGGTACCTTACCTACACGGGGAGAGCAGACCAACTTGAAACTTCCCGTAATCACTTGGAACTTTCAAGTACTTGCGTAGAACAAATTCTAAAAAAAAAAAATCATTCTTATTTTTATTTACTTAATATTTTTTTCCCACCTTCCTCCCTGTACAATAAAACTTGCCTGGAACTTTAAAGCCACTGTTAGTGGGGTAGCATTTATTTTATTTATTTAGGGGATTTTTTTCTGTTTCTTTTCTCCCCGTGCTCATTCTTCCCCCCGTTCTCCCTCTTTTTTTTTACGGGAAATTTGTACAAACGTACATATTGCAGAACCCTAAACATGAGTTTTCAACAAACAATACCAGGCTTATTAAAGACCAGAGAACTTTGTGAACATTTTAAAATAAAATTAAACTGTCATTTCCATCTGATAAGTAGAATAAAACAGGAAGTCAGAAAAAAGTGGATCAGGATCATCTTTTTCTAGTAGGTAAATGACATTGTTTTTAGTGGATTTTTTTTTTATCCTCCTCAAATAAATTCTCGGAAGAAATGGTTGGGGATAAGGTACGGATTACAGTTAATTTTTCTCATCTCGTCTCCTTTGATTTGAATTGAGTTTTATTTAGCGTAAAATATGCTATTAAGTATCCAAGTGTTCTCTCTTATATTCTACTCGAGTAAAAAAGAAGTTAAGTAGGTACATAGGTACCGAAGTACCAACTACATTTTAACATAAATATGTATAAGGAATTAAATTTGTACGTACGTACAAACGTACATACATATTTCAAGAAATGAAAACAATAATACCTACAACTTTTTAAGCTTAGTTCAACTTATGAAATTTCTATAATTTATTGAATAAAAATACAACAAACCCTACACCTACCCACTTACCTACTTCAACCTTTCTTCCTTCCCTAAAACTACCTATCTGCCCCTACAACTGCATACCTAACCTATCTATCCTTAAAAATAGCTACCCTCCCAGTCCACCACCTACCTACCTTTCTACATTAACATTTAACCCTATTAACATTTATCAACCTTTCTTCCTTCCCTAAAACTACCTATCTGCCCCTACAACTGCATACCTAACCTATCTATCCTTAAAAATAGCTACCCTCCCATTCTACCACCTACATACCTTTCTACATTAACATTTAACCCTACAACTACCCACTTTCCCATCTCCTACCCCTTCCATCATTGTGTTACTCAATAAAACAAATCAAAACAGCAAAATATTTCTGCCCCTGAAATTATAGCACACTAAGCTTACACAACTTTGAAAAATACTGATTGAATTGAACGAAGGGAGACAGAAGAGAGGAACGGTGGGAGGGAAAGACGAAGAGGGAGGGGAGAGCGATAGATAGATAGAGAGAGAGAGAGAGCAGGAGAGGGAGGGACCCACTTTCCCATCTCCTACCCCTTCCATCATTGTGTTACTCAATAAAACAAATCAAAACAGCAAAATATTTCTGCCCCTGAAATTATTCCTGATTTATTGCACACTAAGCTTACACAACTTTGAAAAATACTGATTGAATTGAAATGAAAGGAGACAGAAGAGAGGAACGGTGGGAGGGAAAGACGAAGAGGGAGGGGAGAGCGATAGAGAGAGAGAGAAAGAGAGGGAGGAAGAGAGAGCGTAGGAGAGGAATAACGAGAGGGAGAGAGAAAAGGGAGGTTATAGGGGGGTCTGAAGTATGTACTCATACTACTCATGTATAGCGTCTAAATTTAAATCCTGAAAACAAAATAATGCATGTGTAATCACTACAATAAACATAAAATAATGAACCTCCATTCACTCCAAATGGTTCTCCTCCATCTCTCTCTCTCTCTCTCTCGTTCTTTCCCTTTCTCTCCCTTTTCCCCTCTACTTCTACTTTATCTCTCTCTCCTTCTTTCCCTTCTCCTCTGTTTCGTCCTCTCTCTCCTTCTTTCCCTCCTCCTCTGTTTCGCCCTCTCTCTCTCTCCTCCTCCTTTCCCCTCCTCCTCTGTTTCGTCCTCTCTCTCTCTCCTTCTTTCCCTCCTCCTCTGTTTCGTCCTCTCTCTCTCCTTCTTTCCCTCCTTCTCTGTTTCGTCCCCTTTCTCTATGTTTTCTCTTCCCCTCCTTCCTGCTCTTTTAAACTTCGTCCCGTGTTCTTTTACTCCCCCTACCAAGTATCCCCTACTACCTAAATGGACTTTCCATTCACACTAGCCCTCTTTTCTGACCCATTTCCTCTCTCTCACTCTTTTCCTCTCTTTCTCTCGTCTGCTCTTCATTACTTTTTTTCCCAAGATTTACAGCGCTGCATGTTTAGCTTTTCGAAGGTTCAATCCTAAGGGTCTGGAGGTGCACCAAGGTTCAATCCTAAAGGGTCTGGAGGTGCACCAAGGTTCAATCCTAGCATCTACGATGGCAAAAACTAGGAAAGTTTCAGAATCCCATAAATGTATCTCCCACAACTGGAATGCTAAGAACATGTTTATGCAGACAGGGAGAAAACTCTGGTCACAATTGATCTAAAAAAAGGTTACAGTGATATTAATTGCGTAGATCCTTCTTTTAATATTATGGCCAATTGGTTCTTCAAGGAGTATATCCTGTAATATCCGTCCTAACAAAATTAGGGTCAGTTTCCGTTCTAGAGTCTAGACTTGGACAGATCACACTAACTGTAATCTGAAGTGGATCTTTGGGGCCGAGTGGATGTGAACACATCACATGCCTTCAGGCACACTCCATTTGTCAAGGGTCTAGGAATTGTCTTGCCCTTGGGATCAATTTAATTTGAAGAAACCATTTACTGATGAAAATTTGTGATGAAGTAATGATTATACGAAAATCTATTTGCCTAGCACTAGTACAGTACAGAAGAGGTGAAAGTTGTACCGTTTTTATGCTAAGGACATGTTTATGCAGACAGGGAGAAAACTCTGGTCACAATTGATCTAAAAAAAGGTTACAGTGATATTAATTGCGTAGATACTTCTTTTAATATTATGGCCAATTGGTTCTTCAAGGAGTATATCCTGTAATATCCGTCCTAACAAAATTAGGGTCTGTTTCCGTTCTAGAGTCTAGACTTGGACAGATCACACTAACTGTAATCTGAAGTGGATCTTTGGGGTCGAGTGGATTTTAACACATCACATGCCTTCAGGCACACTCCATTTGTCAAGGGTCTAGTGCCCTTGGGATCAATTTAATTTGAAGAAACCATTTACTGATGAAAAGTAATGAAGTAATGATTATACGAAAATCTATTTGTCTAGCACCAGTACAGTACAGAAGAGGTAAAAGCTGTACCGTTTTTCCCCCGTGCCATTCTTTCCACATGTAGGTGTATAAATTTTCCTTTAAATGATTTTGCGGCTTACCAATATGCATTGCAATGCGAGGATTTTTTTCAATGTAAGCAAGCTAGCTCATTTAAAAACTATACTTTTAGAGTATAAAAAAATGCAAATCTTTTTCTTAACCACTTTTTTTTTTTCTGTTGTGCTCTGGTGTTAATCCAGGGATAAAAAAACAACCATTGATATAATATAAAAATGTAGGTGGGTATTAAATTAAAATTAAAGAAATACCTGTAACACTAAAATAATTTATCCTTTTTACTAGTCTTGATCTTGCGTCTTATACCGAGGTGAGGTTAAAGCCAAAGGTGTTCTCTACCACCTAACCCTTAGATTATTATGTGGTCAAATTCTCAAATAAACGAGGATAAAATTCCATGCCTCAGCTGAGATCGAACCCACGCCCTCCTGTTTACCAGGATTAGTAAGATTCCAGAAAAAAAGAACATCTCAAAATTCTCAAGCCGCCCTTATACGTTCTAAGAGCTCATGCAAAGTATACTCGGGACTTGGGTATAGCTTCTACTCTGATTACATACAAATTTGATGGTCACTGAAACGTGCTACAAATATTGATAATATTCGCTTTCCTTGGGAAGAAAAAAAGGAGGTAAATTCCATCTTCATATATTCCTACACACATACCTTTATAGGAGCAGTATTATAGGGACTTCTTTTACCTGTATGAGGTACATCACGGGCCAAGGGAGTGTAAACTAGATTTGCACACAGAAGGTCCAAATCCCGATTAGGTTCTCCGGAAGGTCAAAAAAATTATACTTTAAATTACAAAATCAAATCTTTCTCCAGAATCTTCAATTGTTCAATTTTGTAGCGCACAAGTAGGCAGGAAGAATAAATTCAAAATAAACGTGAAAGCACAAGAGTGCGAAGTCAATTTGAACAATAGTGGATAATTAATAGACCGGGGAGTCTACATACTAATCATGACCATAATAAATAGTCTGGGAGGTAAACATAATAATAATTACCATAGTAATAGGCCCTAACCTGTACCTTATGAATAAAAAATACATCCCGCCTCCCTAAGTCTACATACTAATCATGACCATAATAAATAGTCTGGGAGGTAAACATAATAATAATTACCATAGTAATAGGCCCTAACCTGTACCTAATGAATAAAAAATACATCCCGCCTCCCTACCTCTGCCTCTGATGAAATCGTATTTGTAGGTGAAAAAGCTGTGCTGAAAAGTTATGGGAAAACAAAATCATGTATGGGAGGGTGGGTAATTTAATATTGGGGGTTTTGTGTGATTGAAAATTCAACAGGGTGTAGCTACCCAGGTACATACCTCGAAATTATTATTACTGAATTGTCATAATGTGAGTGTTCCCGACGAAAACATCATACAAGAGACCTATTCCACGAATGATTCTACATTCCTCACTTTTTACCCTTGGGCTAAAAGGGCTTAGGCTGAAAAGGCTATATGTAACTTCTCTTTAGGTTTGTCTATAACCTTGTGTGACTACATGTCCAGAGTCTCTCCAGTTGTTCAATTTTGTAGCGCAAGTATACAGAAAGAGAAAAGTCAAATTGAACGTGAAAGCACAAGTGTGCGAAGTCAATTTGAACAATAGTGGATAATTAATAGATCGGGGAGTCTACATACTAATCATGACCATAATAAATAGTCTGGGAGGTAAACATAATAATAATTACCATACTAATAGGCCCTAACCTGTATACCTAATGAATAAAAAATACATCCCGCCTCCCTACCTCTGCCTCTGATGAAATCGTGTTTGTAGGTGAAAAAGCTGTGCTGAAAAGTTATGGGAAAACAAAATCATGTATGGGAGGGTAGGTAATCTAATATTGGGGGTTTTGTGTGATTGAAAATTCAACAGGGTGTAGCTACCCAGGTACGTACCACGAAATTATTATTACTGCATTGTCATAATGTGAGTGTTCCCGACGAAAACATCATAAAAGAGACCTATTCCACGAATGATTCTACATTCCTCACTTTTTACCCTTGGGCTAAAAGGACTTAGGCTGAAAAGGCTATTAGTAAATTCTCTTTAGGTTTGTCTATAACCTTGTGTGATTTTTATCTGAATGCACCCTGTATTTCAAATGAAATGGTAGGAAAAAGGGAAAATTTGCAATGAGAGAAGGGAGAGAGAGAGAGATGTCCAGACGATCAAATTATGACTTCATTGTTCTGAGTCCGAACACTGTTTGGAAAATTCAGAAGGGAGAGGGAGAGAGACAAAAGGAGGCGATTGGGTAGAGAGAGAGAGGAGGCATAGATAAAAACCCCATGGAGAGATCCGAGTTATGTCCAAGTTGAAAAGAGAGGGGGAGAGAACAAGAAGGAAAAAGGAGGGGAGGAAGGAGGAGAGAAGAAATAGAAAGATGGAGAAAATAGAGAAGAGAAGAAATAGAAAGATGGAGAAAATAGAGAAGAGAGACGGAAATTCGGGACAAAACGCCCCAAAATGAAAAACTGAACGGGACGCCGGGACACCCCCTGAAATTCGGGACGTTTGGCAAGCCTAGCCATATCCTAAATCCTACCGTAAATGGTCAACGCCTACAGTAAATGGTCAACGCCGTCGATCGACGAGGTGAATCTATGTTGTCGAGGTAGTGTACGGTTTCAGTCGAAGTCGACGGCGTCGACTACGTTTGGACACACCTTAACGGAGGTAGAGTCGGTGTTTAGCTTGCATAATTCACTTACGGACCTTAAACAACGGAGAAAGCGTTGTGAACCTCCTCACAAGTCTCAGAATATTATTTGCTCTTAATACGAGAGGTAGCATTGTTATTTTCTATTGCATTTCCCATTATTTTATTTATGCCCTGTGTTTTTTATTTCCTAACACTTTTCACAGTTGCTTCTGCGAGCCCGTTCTCCCTTTATTCCTTTTAATGTTTCCTAATAAATACCAATATAATGTTTAAGTCACCCATCCATTTATTAGCCTTGCTCGGCGTAGCTTAACATAGGTGACGCTATTAAAAACAGATAAACAAAATACAGTCGAACCTGGATAAACGAGAATCCAAGGGACCAGCTCATTTTTTCGTTTAAGGCGGTTTAATTACCAATACTCAGACAATAAGAAGCAAATGAGCAAGTTTGTAAATAATAGAATGGAAGAAAAAATGAGTTTTTCATAGCAAGCGCCACATGAAAGCTGATTAAAATACATTATGTAGTCAAAAAGAAGCAGGAGGAGGAAGGGGATGAGAAGGGTAAAGTGGAGGTGGAGGAGAAAAAAAGGAAGTTAAAAAACTGGCGAAGGTAAATATGCTTGGGATGGAGAAATATGGAGAGACCAAGGTGGCCTTTTACTCTGCCATTGTTGGCAATATTGGAAGCAGGAGGAGGAAGGGGATGAGAAGGGTAAAGTGGAGGTGGAGGAGAAAAAAAGGAAGTTAAAAAACTGGCGAAGGTAAATATGCTAGGGATGGAGAAATATGGAGAGACCAAGGTGGCCTTTTACTCTGCCATTGTTGGCAATATTGACCTGTTTTTCTCCTTTTTCCCCAGCAGTATAAAATGATAAATGAGACTTGTTTGTTGAAAAATCTCCATGTACATCGTATGTTATGTGGAAAACGAACACCAAAATAATAGTAAAGTAAATAAACATGGACAAACAATTCCATTAGGGTTGGTTTCTTTATGATCCAGTTCGTATGCCAAAAACAAGATTTTATAGTTAGCAAAAAGGTAATACCCCGTAGCTAGAGTAAAAGCGCCTTACGAAAAAATAGGTAATGAAAATTGCTCACCTCTAAAGGGGATTTAGCTAATAGAAGAGAGAGAGAGAGATGAAAATCAACAGGGGGGGTAGTAGAGAGGCATTGGGTAGGGGGGGGGAGAAAATTATAGAGGAGAGAGAAAGAGGAATGAAGAGCAGACGAGAGAAAGAGAGGGAAAAGCGAGAGAGAGGAGAGATGGGTCAGAAAAGAGGGCTAGTATGAATGGAAAGTCCATTTAGGGGAGTAGGGGATACTTGGTAGGGGGAGTAAAAGAATACGGGACGAAGTTTAAAAGAGCAGGATGGAGGGGAAGAGAAAACAGAGAGAAAGGGGACGAAACAAAGGAGGAGGGAAAGAAGGAGGGAGAGAGAGGACGAAACAGAGGAGGAGGGAAAGAAGGAGAGAGAGAGAGAGGACGAAACAGAGGAGGAGGGAAAGAAGGAGAGAGAGAGAGGACGAAACAGAAGAGGAGGGAAAGAAGGAGAGAGAGAGGACGAAACAGAGGAGGAGGGAAAGAAGGAGAGAGAGAGAGGACGAAACAGAGGAGGAGGGAAAGAAAGAGAGAGAGAGAGGACGAAACAGAGAAGGAGGGAAAGAACGAGAGAGAGAGAGAGAGATGGAGGAGGACTGTGGACCTATTGCGACCTGCATCGGTGGAGACAGTCTTCTGCATCCATTGATGAGACCACGGGTCCATCAAGGTAATCAAGGTAACCCAAATATTATTTCTTCCTTTGTGTAAAAAAAGGAAAAAAAAAGCTTTTTTTACAATACCAACTTAGAGGGGTCCATTAGTCCCATTACCGACCAAAAATAACTGTAGAGTAGATTATTAATGACACCTAATTTTCTGATTTTGGTTTCAGATATCTACGCCAGCTGGGAAGAATGGTGGACTTATGATGGCATATCTGGTAAGGCTGATACATTACTGACACACAAGATGTATGTATAGGACTTCAAGAACTCCCTGGTAAATATCTTAAAGGCACACAATGAAAGAAAATAATGAGTTGGGTGGAAGAGCTCCTTGGTGGACTTATGATGGCATATCTGGTAAGGCTGATACATTACTGACACACAAGATGTATGTATAGGACTTCAAGAACTCCCTGGTAAAATATCTAATCTTAAAGGCACACAATGAAAGAAAATAATGAGTTGGGTGGAAGAGCTCCTTCAGGAGAACCCTGCCACTTAAAAGGAAGCTCCCAAAAAGTTCTGGGACACATTGAGTACGTACATACAAACTACAAACGTACATATTGCAGAACCCTAAACATGAGTTTTCAACAAACAATACCAGGCTTATTAAAGACCAGAGAACTTTATGAACATTTTTAAATAAAATTAAACTGTCATTTCCATCTGATTCTGAACAGGAAGTCAGAAAAAAGTGGATCAGGATCATCTTTTTCTAGTAGGTAAATGGCATTGTTTTTAGTGGATTTTTCTTTTATTCTCCTCAAATAGATTCTCGGAAGAAATGGTTGGGGATAAGGTACGGATTACAGTTAATTTTTCTCATCTCGTCTCTTTTGATTTGAATTGAGCTTTATTTAGCGTAAAATATGCTATTAAGTATCCAAGAGCTAGAGGTTTAGAAGAAGGCTTTTCAAAAGCTGATGCTAGAAATTTGCCAGAGATAAATTCGCACCAACTCGCTCAGTTTTTCTGCAATCTCTCTTATATTCTACTCGAGTAAAAAAGAAGTTAAGTAGGTACATAGGTACCGAAGTACCAACTACATTTTAACATAAATATGTATGAGGAATTAAATTTGTACGTACGTACATATTTCAAGAAATGAAAACAATAATACCTACCTACAACTTTTTAAGCTTAGTTCAACTTATGAAATTTCAATAATTTATTGAATAAAAATACAACAAACCCTACACCTACCCACTTACCTTCTTCAACCTTTCTTCCTTCCCTAAAACTACCTATCTGCTCCTACAACTGCATACCTAACCTATCTATCCTTAAAAATAGCTACCCTCTACCATCCCAGTCTAATACCACCTACCTACCTTTCCACATTAACCCTACAACTACCCACTTTCCCATCTCCTACCCCTTCCATCATTGTGTTACTCAATAAAACAAATCAAACAGCAAAACATTTCTGCCCCTGAAATTATTCCTGATTTATAGCACACTAAGCTTACACAACTTTGAAAAATACTGATTGAATTGAAAGAAGGGAGACAGAAGAGAGGAACGGTGGGAGGGAAAGACGAAGAGGGAGGGGAGAGCGATAGAGAGAGAGAGAGCAGGAGAGGGAGGGAGAGAGCGTAGGAGAGGGATAACGAGAGGGAGAGAGAAAAGGGAGGTTATAGGGGGTCTGAAGTATGTACTCATACTACTCATGTATAGCGTCTAAATTTAAATCCTAAAAACAAAATAATGCATGTGTAATCACTACAATAAACATAAAATAATGAACCTCCATTCACTCCAAATGATCCTCCTCCATCTCTCTCTCTCTCCTTCTTCCCCTTTCTCTCCCTTTTCCCCTCTTCTTCTACTTTATCTCTCTTCCTCCTTTCTCTCTCGTTCTTTCCCTTTCTTTCCCTTTTCCCCTCTTTTTCTACTTTATCTCTCTCTTCCTCCTTTATCTCTCTCTCTCTCTCCTTCTTTCCCTCCTCCTCTGTTTCGTCCTCTCTTTCTCTCTCTTTCTTTCCCTCCTCCTCTGTTTCGTCCTCTCTCTCTCTCTCTCCTTCTTTCCCTCCTCCTCTGTTTCGTCCCCTTTCTCTCTGTTTTCTCTTCCCCTCCTTCCTGCTCTTTTAAACTTCGTCCCGTATTCTTTTACTCCCCCTACCAAGTACCCCCTGCTCCCTAAATGGACTTTCCATTCATCTAGCCCTCTTTTCTGACCCATCTCCTCTCTCTCTCACTCTTTTCCTCTCTTTCTCTCGTCTGCTCTTCATTCCTCTTTCTCTCTCCTCTATAATTTTCTTCCCATCTCCCTTTCCACTGCCTTTCTACTACTACCCCCCCTGTTGATTTTCATCTCTCTCTCTATTTTCTCCATCTTTCTATTTCTTCTCTCTTCCTTCCTCCCCTCTTTTTTCCTTCTTGTTCTCTCCCTCTTTTTTCAACTTGGACATAACTCGGATCTCTCCATGGGGTTTTTATCTATGTCTCCCCTCTCTCTCTCTCTACCCAATCGCCTCCTTTTGTCTCTCTCTCTCCCTTCTGGATTTTCCAAACAGTGTTCGGACTCAGAACAATGAAGTCATAATTTGATCGTCTGGATATCTCTCTCTCTCTCTCTCTCTCTCTCTCTCCCTTCTCTCATTGCAAATTTTCCCTTTTTCCTACCATTTCATTTGAAATACAGGGTGCATTCAGATAAAAATTACACAGTGTCATTGACAAACCTAAATATGAAATTTGTATATTTTATTCATAATGTTTTGTGTAATTCAAGGATTGAGATATTTTTCTCCCGCTCATCTCAGATTGCTTTCCTTCCTTTGGTACTTTCATTGCTAGAACTAGGCAAAGATATAGCCTAGTATTTTTTCCCTTCTAAGATATATCACTTGAGATAGGGCGTGGAGATGGCATGCATATTTTAGTGGGCAGTTTGCTTTTATGTGCTTCTTCCTCCGGACTACTGGATGCTGTAATGCTGTTGCCTTTGAGATCCCTGAAAGCAGGGACTAGTTACCCAGGTGCTTTTATGTGCTTCTTCCTCCGGACTACTGGATGCTGTAATGCTGTTGCCTTTGAGATCCCTGAAAGCAGGGACTAGTTACCCAGGCAACTAGTTTTGTAAGGCCACTAACTATCAGGTAGACCTGACAGGTACACCTGATCATGAGCGCCTGTCAGGTCTACCTGACACCTGTTAATAAGTGGCTGGCCTTAGACGATAGAACCGAGTATTAACGTCATTAAATTTATGGAACCTTTTTTTCGACAGCAATGCTTGCAATAACGTACAATGTTAGAATGTCGCTTGTTATAGGAATTTTATGTCCTGCATTGAGCAGAAGCTACCCAGGTGTTGTATCCATGACAACCAATTCAATATCTCAATCGATATTGTTAGATTTTCCCAGTCCAGTCTGTCCAGTTTTTCAATCGCATTTTTCGACTCAATATAAAATGTTCTCTTTCTCACATAGCTTCTTCCTGTTCAAAACCTTACCACTCGTCTTTTCATTTCAATACACATTCAATTCATAAAACCAGGCCACTAGTTTTGTAAGGCAACCTTAACCTTTAGGGAAAATGGTGTTCGAATACGAATAGCCCAGGCTACAAAGGTTAACAGTTCGTTAGATAGTAGATAACTTCAGGTATTTACCTACAATATTGTTGATACTACATATTAAACTAGCACATACATACATACTAGTATTAGGCCAGCCACTCACTATCAGGTAGACCTGACAGGTACACCTGATCATGAGCGCCTGTCAGGTCTATCTGAAACCTGATAATAAGTGGCTGGCCTTAGACGATAGAACCGAGTATTAAGTTATTAAATTTATGGAACTTTTGGAGGTAAGAGGTTTTTTTTATCTACTCCTTTGTCTTAGAGGTGCACAGAAAAAGATTTAAAGGGAATGAAAGAGAGAGGCAAAATAGAAGTACAAGAGAGGATAAAGAGGGAGGTTTAAAAACCAACTCGCAGAGTTTTTAATGTCTGATACATTACAAAGCCTCCCCATCAACGAACCAATGTTCAAGTACACCTAAAAGGTAATACTAGAAATACTTTGTAACATTTATTACCTACATAACATACAATTAGAGGAAGCATAGGTAGACAGAACGAGAGAGAGAGCGCAAACATGTGGAAATATTTTTGTACCTAAAAAAAGTAAAACCGTTTAAAAATTATAGTGTGACATTTTATTGAAAAACACAACACGCAAAAACGAGGGAGACAACATGGCGAAACGAGAGAAAGAGGTAAGAAGGAAGAGGGAAAGAAGGACGGAAAGGGAAGAAAGAGAAGGGACAGGTATAGGAAAACAATAGCGAGGAAAACTAGACATTGAAAAATGATGGGAAAAAACAATGATGTAATGGAAAAATAAAGGAAGAGAGACTTGGGTGGAATGTCTAATGAAAAACGTGAAGATGTGACTTTTGTAACGATGGTAAAGTGGTGAGTTGACTTGCAAAAGGGAAGAAAGAGAAGGGACAGGTATAGGAAAACAATAGCGAGGAAAACTAGACATTGAAAAATGATGGGAAAAAACAATGATGTAATAGAAAAATAAACAGACTGAAACTTGGGTGGAATGTCTAATGAAAAACGTGAAGATGTGACTTTTGTAACGATGGTAAAGTGGTGAGTTGACTTGCCAAGTGGCGTTAATTAACGTCAGACTGGCTTAGACCGGCCACTCATGCTCCGATTACGACTGTCAGACAGATTTAGATCTGTCTGGGACATCTGTCCGAGCTTCTGACTTTAGTCTCGCAAAGTCTCTCAGACTGAAGTCCAAAGTTTTTCCGCCATACACGATTTTTGCGACAGACTGAAACTTGGGTGGAATGTCTAATGAAAAACGTGAAGATGTGACTTTTGTAACGATGGTAAAGTGGTGAGTTGACTTGCCAAATGCGTTAATTAACGTCAGACTGGCTTAGACCGGCCACTCATGCTCCATTACGACTGTCAGACAGATTTAGATCTGTCCCAGACAGATTTAGATCTGTCCCAGACAGATTTAGATCTGTCCCAGACAGATCTAGATCTGTCCGAGCTTCTCACTTTAGTCTCGCAGACTGAAGTCCAAAGTTTTTCCGCCATACACGATTTTTTCTACCTTACCTACACGGGGAGAGCAGACCAACTTGAAACTTCCCGTAATCACTTGGAACTTTCAAGTACTTGCGTAGAACAAATTCTAAAAAAAAAAAATCATTCTTATTTTTATTTACTTAATATTTTTTTCCCACCTTCCTCCCTGTACAATAAAACTTGCCTGGAACTTTAAAGCCACTGTTAGTGGGGTAGCATTTATTTTATTTATTTAGGGGATTTTTTCTCAGTTTCTTTTCTCCCCGTGCTCATTCTTCCCCCCGTTCTCCCTCTTTTTTTTTACGGGAAATTTGTATATTTTATTCATAATGTTTTGTGTAATTCAAGGATTGAGATATTTTTCTCCCGCTCATCTCAGATTGCTTTCCTTCCTTTGGTACTTTCATTGCTAGAACTAGGCAAAGATATAGCCTAGTATTTTTTCCCTTCTAAGATATATCACTTGAGATAGGGCGTGGAGATGGCATGCATATTTTAGTGGGCAGTTTGCTTTTATGTGCTTCTTCCTCCGGACTACTGGATGCTGTAATGCTGTTGCCTTTGAGATCCCTGAAAGCAGGGACTAGTTACCCAGGCAACTAGTTTTGTAAGGCCACTAACTATCAGGTAGACCTGACAGGTACACCTGATCATGAGCGCCTGTCAGGTCTATTCTATCTGACACCTGATAATAAGTGGCTGGCCTTAGACGATAGAACCGAGTATTAAGTCATTAAATTTATGGAACCTTTTTTTCGACAGCAATGCTTGCAATAACGTACAATGTTAGAATGTCGCTTGTTATAGGAATTTTATGTCCTGCATTGAGCAGAAGCAACTGTGAAAAGTGTTAGGAAATAAAAAACACAGGGCATAAATAAAATAATGGGAAATGCAATAGAAAATAACAATGCTACCTCTCGTATTAAGAGCAAATAATATTCTGAGACTTGTGAGGAGGTTCACAACGCTTTCTCCGTTGTTTTTGGAGGTAAGAGGGGGAAATGCAATAGAAAATAACAATACTACCTCTCGTATTAAGAGCAAATAATATTCTGAGACTTGTGAGGAGGTTCACAACGCTTTCACCCTTGTTTTTGGAGGTACCTAAGAGGTTTTTTTTTTATCTACTCCTTTGTCTTAAGAGGTGCACAGAAAAAGAATTAAAGAAAGGGAATGAAAAAGAGGGGCAAAATAGAAGTAAGTACAAGAGAGGATAAAGAGGGAGGTTTGAAAACCAACTCGCAGAGGTTTTAATGTCTGATACATTACAAAGCCTCTCGTATTAAGAGCAAATAATATTCTGAGACTTGTGAGGAGGTTCACAACGCTTTCTCCGTTGTTTTTGGAGGTAAGAGGTTTTTTTTTATCTACTCCTTTGTCTTAGAGGTGCACAGAAATAGAATTAAAGAAAGGGAATGAAAAAGAGAGGCAAAATAGAAGTACAAGAGAGGATAAAGAGGGAGGTTTAAAAACCAACTCGCAGAGGTTTTAATGTCTGATACATTACAAAGCCCCCCCATCAACGAACCAATGTTCAAGTACACCTAAAAGGTAAGACTAGAAATACTTTGTAACATTTATTACCTACATAACATACAATTCGAGGAAGCATAGGTAGACAGAACGAGAGAGCGCAAACATGTGGAAATATTTTTGTACCTAAAAAAAGTAAAACCGTTTAAAAATTATAGTGTGACATTTTATTGAAAAACACAACACGCAAAAATGAGGGAGACAACAGGGCGAAACGAGAGAAAGAGGTGAGAAGGAAGAGGGAAAGAAGGACGGAAAGGGAAGAAAGAGAAGGGACAGGTATAGGAAAACAATAGCGAGGAAAACTAGACATTGAAAAATGATGGGGAAAAACAATGATGTAATAGAAAAATAAACAGACTGAAACTTGGGTGGAATGTCTAATGAAAAACGTGAAGATGTGACTTTTGTAACGATGGTAAAGTGGTGAGTTGACTTGCCAAATGCGTTAATTAACGTCAGACTGGCTTAGACCGGCCACTCATGCTCCGATTACGACTGTCAGACAGATTTGGATCTGTCCCAGACAAATTTAGATCTAGATCTGTCCGAGCTTCTGAATTTAGTCTCGCAAGGTCTCTCAGACTGAAATCCAAAGTTTTTCCGCCATACACGATTTTTTGCAAATGTTTGAGTTGAGAATAGAATTTTTACTTTTTTGGACCTATTACTATGGTAATTATTATTATGTTTACCTCCCAGACTATTTATTATGGTCATGATTAGTATGTAGACTCCCCGATCTATTAATTATCCACTATTGTTCAAATTGACTTCGCACACTTGTGCTTTCACGTTCAATTTGACTTTTCTCTTTCTGTATACTTGCGCTACAAAATTGAACAACTGGAGAGACTCTGGACATGTAGTTTTTACTACCTGATACACGTCGATCGACGCGAAACTACACTAAAACTGGGTGCCGGTAGCCCAATCGGGTGGCTGGGTTCCGGCACTCTAATATTGAACTCTATATCGGGAAGCTCGACACTATAACATTCCAACAGCCTAAATCAGGGGAAGTAATCCAATAATAGAGTTCTTTCACCCTAAACTTGTGGCCCCCTGTCCCCATTTTTTTTTTTTTTTCTCAGTGAATGTAATCGAGGCAGTGTGGACGGTTCAGTCGACATCGATCGACTATGTTTGGACACACCTTAAGCGTGTACATAATAAAGATGTTTAGGAATGTATGGAGATAGAATTTACCTCCTTTCTTTCTTCCCAAGGAAAGCGAATATTATCAATATTTGTAGCACGTTTCAGTGACCATCAAATTTGTATGTAATCAGAGTAGAAGCTATACCCAAGTCCCGAGTATACTTTGCATGAGCTCTTAGAACCTTAGAACGTATAAGGGCGGCTTGAGAATTTAGAGATGTTCTTTTTTTCTGGAATCTTACTAATCCTGGTAAACAGGAGGGCGTGGGTTCGATCTCAGCTGAGGCATGGAATTTTATCCTCATTTATTTGAGAATTTGACCACATAATAATCTAAGGGTTAGGTGGTATAGAACACCTTTGGCTTTAACCTCACCTCGGTATAAGACGCAAGATCAAGACTAGTAAAAAGGATAAATTATTTTAGTG
>NW_007379259.1:4727-65351 GCF_000475195.1 Diaphorina citri | reverse complement strand
CGAAGATGTGAAGTCAAGGCGAGCCAAAGCAGACACAAGAAGAAGTTTCAAAGACATAGCAGGAGACAAGAAAGAAGAATAAAGTTCCGAAGATGTGAAGTCAAGGGGAGCCAAAGCAGACACAAGAAGAAGTTTCAAAGACATAGCAGGAAACAAGAAAGAAGAGTAAAGTTCCGAAGATGTGAAGTCAGGGGGAGCCAAAGCAGACACAAGAAGTTTCAAAGACAGAAAATAAGGAGTAATTATAGGCACAACAAGCAAGAAGAACAAAATTGGGGGAGCCAAAGCAGACACAAGGAGAAGTTTCAAAGACATAGCAGGAGACAAGAAAGAAGAGTAAAGTTCCGAAGATGTGAAGTCAAGAGGAGCCCAAGCAGACACAAGAAGAAGTTTCAAAGACGGACAGAAAATAAGGAGTAATCAGAGGTACAACAAGCAAGAAGAACAAAATTTGAAGAAGGAGAAGGAGACGAAGATGAAAATTATGACGAGGAAAAAGAACGAAAAGAGGATGATGTTGATAATGACATTAATGACGAAGAAGACGGGAAAAAGAAGACTTTGAGAGTTATTGACAGGGAAACTGTTTGCCTGGAATAACTTTTAAGGGCTTTTTATTTATTTTTTATTGGCTGGCAGATATTTATAGCTCCATATTTTTTATTTACTGGCAGACAGCTCGTAAAACATAGACCGATTCGTAAACCGTCTGGCCCCAGTAAGGCGCCACTGATCTACTTACCATAAGGCGAGATTAGCAGAGATTACTTTCATTTGAAGTATTTTACATTGTTCTTGTTGTTTGAAATGGTAATGTTGGAAATGTTTTTGTATTATTTGTTCTTGTTGTTGGATTTGTTGTTCGGATCTCATCTCCACCCTCTACTGCGTTTCGTGAGTCCACCGTCCGTGGATTCGATGGAAACGGTTTTAAGAAGCGATGTGTTTGAAGGCTAGGTTCGTATCCAGGATTTTATTGAGAGGGGCAGAAAAGTGATGCACCGAGGGGGTGAACGCTCCAAATTTGCGGGGTCCGGCCCACAGTTGAGGAGTAAAACAAACCGAGGGTGAGGGGCATGGAAGAACGGACCCACTTGCCCTTCTTAACCGCCGCCCTGAGAAGGCCTATTACATGTCTGAATACTTTGAAGTGTCTGAAATTGTTTTGGAGTCTGAAAAGAGGACCATTTCTAAGAAGTTTAAAAAAAAAAAAAAACAGACAGACAACAAAAGCAGACGGATAGGCATACAGACAGTCTGGCAAACAAACGAACAAAAACAGAAAACAAAACAAACAAGCAGGGCCCGTCCCTCCGGGAATTTTTTAGCCCGTAGTTTATTCGATCATGGTTAAAGAATACCTTTGTACCTACCTAATTTATTTAATATTCAGTTTATTATCATTCTCGATTTGATTTTTTGATTTTACTTCCATGTAATGATTTAAAATCAAGACTAGAGCCCGTTCTCCCTTTATTCCCAATATAATGTTTAAGTCACCCATCCATTTATTGGCCTTTCTCGGCGTAGCTTAACATAGGTGACGCTAAAACCGGTCTTAAATGATCGACTGAAGTGTTATCTAAAACTTTCTCGCTTTGAGTTCATAGGTCGTCGCGACAAATTTCAAGATCAGAGCTCATTTGTGTGAGAAAATGAGAAAAAAAATCCCCCAAAAACCAGTTTTTTCGGTGTTTTGGCTTTCTGGTTCTCTGGACAAAATTTGCACCACCATTTTCGTGTTCCTGGCAAAAAGACCTTTAATTTGATATATAGGTCGACCAGGTTTGGATAAGTCCTTCTATGGGGACAGACAGACAGACAGACAGACAGACAGACCGACAGAGACGAGACGTCACATCAAATGTCTCGAGCAAAGCTCCCTCGCAGGCAACGCATTAATGTGTTTGTGCGCATACAGTTCTTTCTGCTCCTCCGCTAGCGCGCTTGCATAGTGGCGCTACCTAACGGACGAAAAAAACAACTGCGTAAAGTCTGACGTCACAAATATTTGAACTCTTTCATTAGAACGGAAAATAAAAATTGAATTTTCGACCTTTTGCAGTTATTTTTTCGGAGTTTTGACCTCAGATTTGGATTTTTCCCAACTTTTTACAAAGGAATGGACCATTTATTTATAATTTTTACCCATTTGCAGCTGCTCCATTCTGCTCTAAACATCCACTTCTATGCTATAATCTAGCAAGTGCTTCGGTCTAAAGCTGTGTCCACACATAGTCGACGAGCATCAATCGATGATCAATCGACGACCTTCGAGTAAATGTGGGACACAGCTGAATAGTGCATCCTAACCAATGTGCCTATTCTCCATCCTCTCACATACAGTCACCCTGAACTCACAAAGTTAATTAATTTTCTTCAGTTCCATCCGCAGTATTGATTTCCAGAATCATAACTTAGCAATAATCAACCTCAAGTAGAAAGTAATCAAACTTGATGAAGTATGTACGTAAAAAAAAAAAAAAAAAATCTGGTGTGAACATCACACGACTTTCTATTACATTAAACTTCTCAACTGTAAGTCGGACAGTTCTAAAAGTTTCACCATTCGATTCGGCGTGAAAAATCCCATGGGATCAACTATTCACATGCCTACTTGTTAATGGTTCACAAATAATAGGGAAATTTGTTGACACCGGGGAGTATCGAACCCGCAACTTCTCAACTGTAAGTCAGAGAGTGCTAAAAGTAGCACCATTCGATACTCCCCGGTGTCAACAAATTTCCCTTTTATTTGTGAACCATCAACAAGTATGCATGTGAATAGTTGATCCCATGGGATTTTTCACACCGAATCGAATGGTGAAACTTTTAGAACTGTCCGACTTACAGTTGAGAAGTTTAATGTAATACGGTTCGTTTCTGTTAAGCTACGCCGAGCAAGACCACTAAATGGATGAGTGACATGAACGGCCATGCCTTAAGGATTTCGGCTAGTTACCTCATAAAAAGTGTCCGTTTGGCGTGTCAGAGGGTCCCTTTTCCGTACGCTATACCAGAGGTTCCTAAAGTCCAATGACCAAAATAACTTTGTGTTGAAGATGTGAACCAAACTTCATCGGACTTGAATATTTCAGAAGAAAGGCACGGTGGAACAAACCAATAGATTTACAGACAAGCTAAATGCCTCGAGTTAAAACGTTGATCTTGATTGGTTTGTTCAAGTTTATGGCTGGTCATGACATTGGCATTTACAATCAGGAACTCACAATGGCGAGTTAGCCACTATTAAACACCTATTCCTTGCTAAAGAAACAGCAAAGGTTGAGTTAGTTAGCTTAGTTGGTAGTGCGTCTGCCTTGTATGCGCGGGTTCGATTTCCGCCCGGGGCGGATTTTATCCTGATGGGATAATGTTCGTTCTCGGAACGGCTGGCTTTTTCCTATCCTGTCTTCCTTCTCTCTTCGATTTCGGGACGATAAGACCATAGCAGTTACAGTTCCCTCTGTCAAATCTCTTAAAAAAACACCTTACTCCTCTTTAGTAAAATTTGGGGACTTTTTCTTTTAATTTAAATAATCTACCTCTTACATCATCGCTATTACTATCAACGTAATTATCATTATCACTTGGTACTAATTAATTAATTAATTAATCACTTTCTCCTTAAGGACCGCGCGGAAATAAGATCAGTGCCGGTTTGGTATTTTATTGGTCGAAAAGATCAACTTCCTTAGGAGCAGCATATGGGTCCTTTTTTTTCTTCCTTGAAAACTGACTTGTGGGGCAATTTGTTTTTCTTTCTTAAAACTTACTAATCTCTTTTGTGGGGTAAAGTGAAGAATGACTGAAAGAGTAAAATTGCAAAGATATGGAGAAGTCAAGAGGAGCCTAAGCAGATACTAGAAAAAGTTTCAAAGACATAGCAGGAGACAAGAAAGAAGAGTAAAGTTCCGAAGAAGTGAAGTCAAGGCGAGCCAAAGCAGACACAAGAAAAAGTTTCAAAGACATAGCAGGAGACAAGAAAGAAGCGTAAAGTTCCGAAGATAACGAAGAAATATCCCCTTTTAACAACTTTGGGAAATGCCACCCTCCGTGACGCATCATTGGCTCTAATCGTCGACGAGGTGAATCTATGTTGTCAAGGCAGTGTACGTTTTCAGTCGACATCGATCGACGGCGTCGAATATGTGTGAACACATCTTTACAGTAAAATATTTCTAGTGATTTACAAAAACACAGCATCTTAAGGCGGAAAATGGCCTAGCGTACTGCTGTAAGATTGAGAGGTTGCGAGACTTTACCTCTTCTCTGTACTAGGCAACAAAAATTACCATTTTATCAGGAATCTCTTCTTGAAGCCCCCTCAAATCTTCTTGGTTTCAAAACGCTAAAACCGCAGAGTACTAGTATTATTTTGTTCTCTCTGTCAGGTCGCTTCATTAGGTTGTTCTCTCTGTGAGGATCTAATAGGTAGATCTGAAAATATTTCGGCGTACCATACAGTAGGAATTCAGATTGA
Source organism: Diaphorina citri (assembly GCF_000475195.1). Taxonomy (NCBI): domain Eukaryota; kingdom Metazoa; phylum Arthropoda; class Insecta; order Hemiptera; family Psyllidae; genus Diaphorina; species Diaphorina citri. The sequence goes on along the minus strand of NW_007379259.1, from coordinate 60,868 downwards.
CTACTGTTCGACGTGTGTACCATAATAGGATGATAGGTCAAGTTATGTACCATAATATGTAGTTTGATGATAGCTCGAGTTATGTATGTACCATAATAGACAAAGCCAGCTGAAGTATTTTGATTGAAACTGACTATGACTCTTGCAGAGGTTCTCAACTGGGCATGAGCTTTGAAGCTTTGGACCACCGCTGCACCACTTTGACTTTCATGATAAATATTTGAATAATATTAATGGAAATGTTTTGTTTTATTTGATTACAGGTAAGACCGGACATTGTATGACGTAAAGGTGGTTATCTCGAAAGTTGTAAGTTACAATCAAACTCATAATCAAAGGGATTGATAATAACGGAGTTCTACTTCAACTAATACATGATTCATAACCAAACAAATCCTCGTCAAAATCCTTTTTTCTAAAGTTTTTACAGAGATCTCTCTTGGTTCGCAAAGAACATAAACTGTCTTTTGAATTTGCATATGCGACCCTCAATCGTCCACTATCAACTGTTACTGAACCTGCAATAATGGAATAATCTTCATTCCAACTGAAAATACGGAAATCATGCAATCTTTGCGCAAACTTCAGCTCGTAATTCATTTGAAGAGCTCTTATGTTTTGAGCATCCACGTTCCACAAAATTTGATATCTTAATCTCTTTGTTGTTTGATATTATGTGAACCTGCAATAATGGAATAATCTTCATTCCAACTGAAAATACGGAAATCATGCAATCTTTGCGCAAACTTCAGCTCGTAATTCATTCGAAGAGCTCTTATGCTTTGAGCATCCACGTTCCACAAAATTTGATATCTTAATCTCTTTGTTGTTTGATATTATACCTGCAATAATGGAATAATCTTCATTCCAACTGAAAATACGGAAATCATGCAATCTTTGCGCAAACTTCAGCTCGTAATTCATTTGAAAAGCTCTTATGTTTTGAGCATCTACGTTCCACAAAATTTGATATCTTAATCTCTTTGTTGTTTGATATTATAATCCAGTCAGTTGTCGAAATTTTTTCGTGGAATTATTTATTCGAGTGAAATACTTTCGTTCGGTGCCGGTGATTTGAACGTTCATCATCCCACGCACCAGTGTTGGGCACGGTGGGCATAAACGGCGGTATAACACACGTTGGGCCAGAACTCTGCCAAGTCGTAATGTGTGTGGAAGTATACGCACATTTAGTGTGTTGTATTTGTAACAAAGCCAGATGTACAGGGTGTCCTGGAGTCCTAGATTGACAGATGACAGCTGACTGCAACGAAGAAATATCCCCTTTTAACAACTTTGGGAAATGCCACCCTCCGTGACGCATCATTGGCTCTAATCGTCGACGAGGTGAATCTATTTTGTCAAGGCAGTGTACGTTTTCAGTCGACATCGATCGACGGCGTCAAATATGTGTGAACACATCTTTACAGTAAAATATTTTTTGTGATGTACAAAAACACAGCATGTTAAGGCCGAAAATGGCCTAGCGTACTGGTGTAAGATTGAGAGGTTGCGAGACTTTACCTCTTCTCTGTACAGACCGACAGACGACACCGAAGCGAATACAATAGTCCGTCCACTATACCTTTTATTATTGGTAATAATAAAGGAAGGACGGACTAAAAACTAATCTTTCTCCTTCCTGAGTTTAGGGCCCTGAACACAAGAACTTGTTTGTATTTCAAGTGTATATCATAAACTACCTAACAATAATATTAATTTATTGACGTATTGGATTGGTTTAATATTTAATTTAGAAGGAACTCTTCTCCTCGGATACATGTGTACATTAATACTTGAGAGGAACTTCAAGTGATTATACAGAATGGCTCAGTTAGTTCGAGCTAACATGAACTTCTTACGGTGCCTATCCGGATCTAGGCGATTATCATGGCTATTTTGACGTTATCCGATGACGACAGACGTATATGACATTTGACATTTTGTAATGCGCTGTAATAAATGCGCTTTGTAATCAAGACCTCTAACACCTTTAGACACAGAGACCAGACGTGGGAATCTGCTCTATTGGTCTGACTAGTGGGTACATCAGTGACCATCAGTGTTTGTTTTGAGCCATCAAAAAATTAAATTACGTGGAAATATTAATTAAGACACGTTTATTACTTAATTCTCTTTGCTTTCATTGCTTCTATGTCTTGTGGAATTTGTTTCCTTGAACTTCTAAAGTGTGTGAAACTCTGTGTCTAGAATACAGGGTGACGCCGTGATGGTTACGTGGACAGTGAAAATTTCTGTTTCTAATTTAGAATATAACTTGTTGACTGTTACGAGTGATTTGGTCATTCAAAATTGTGCCGGAAAAAGGATGCTCGTTAGACATTTTTGCCTAGGTATTACCGTTATCAAATTTAGACAACTCCTCTTATAACTTCAAGGTTGGTAAAATTGATTTCGTTGATTAGACTGATAGAGGAACTTGAACCTGTTGGAATCACGGTTGTTTTTAAGATACTCCTGTCCCTTTTCACAATGGGTGAGTCAATAAACAAACTGGAAGAAATTACCATGATATCAAACAGAAACAAACAATTACCTCGTACCCGAACCAAAAGACGAAAACCACAAACAAAATGCTCAAGAAACACCCTGTATACACGGTTCATACGTCGGGCAAGTTTACCCGAACCAAAAGACGAAAACCACAAACAAAATGCTCAAGAAACACCCTGTATACACGGTTCATACGTCGGGCAAGTGCCTCCTGATCACTATCTGTGATGCAAAAATGAATTCATATTCAGCGTCGAAGCAAATTTCCAGTCCAAGTTCTCATGAGAACAGAGAGACACTAGAGGTACAGGGTAACAGGGTTCTCACAGGCGAGGCGAGTCGATTCATTGCTAATCTTGATAATTGAAGAACTATTGCCGGGGTGCCCAACCTTTTCAGAAGAAGATCGACTTCTATTACCCTATAGGGAACCTATACAAGGTAATGAGAAAGTATTGCAATCGGTCCAAATTTTCAAAATCGGGAAATGGATGGAAATATCCGTTTTGGGATCCCCTGATTCCAAAAAAGTGGTTTTTAGCCCATGGTCTGTACGTATGTATGTATGTATGTATGTATGTATGTATGTATGTATGTATGTACGTACGTACGTACGTACGTATGTATGTACGTACTACAGGTTTAAATGGGAAAAAGTAGAAAGTTGTGAACAAAATATAGAAAGTTGTGAACAAAATATCTCAAGAACGGTTTGTCGTAAAGCGATGAAATTTGGTATGCTATCCCGGTATGGTCCAAGAACGCGACTGTAACAATTTGGTAAAAATCGGACAGTCACCCATCCAGATATTAACCAAAGTAATTGTTACTTAACCCTCATTTCGTGGAAAATGTTGAAAAGGTTGTGAACAAAATATCTGAAAATTTGGACCGATTGCAATACTTTCATTACTAGTATAGCTCCGCTATACTGTAGTAATAGAAAGTAATGGTTTATCAAGAGAGTTTTCGTAGATGGAGAACGGACCTTCTGGCGTGTTAGAATGAGGAAGTTCCTGCTTCAAATGTGTATGAATGGGTCTGGTGGAACTGTCGTTACAGGGTCTATTGAATGGAGGAGTTTCAATGGGGAAAATATTATTAATAAAAGGTCAATTCCTACGTAAAAAGTTGTGAAAAATCCAAATCTGAGGTCAAAACTCCGAAAAAGTAACTTTAAAAGGTCGAAAATTCCATTTTTAATTGCCGTTCTAATGAAGAAGTTCAAAGAGTTGTGACGTCAGATTTCACGTCAAAATGCGCAGAAACGCTTGCGCGCAAACAAACGGAGCGGGAGTCATGAATTATGACGTCATCGCCTACGGGAGCGTATGCCGTGACGTCAAACTTCACGATTTACCGGTGTTTTTACTTTCTATTTTAAATCGATTTATATCGGTATCTAGAAGTCGTAGAAGAAAAAAAAAAAAATCCGTTGGTCCTCATTTTTCCTGCTCTATGACTTTGAAACATCACCTAAGTAAGCGCAACTAATCTATTGTACATTTGTTAATCCAGATATGCCAGTTACGATCGAATAAACTACGGGCTAAAAAATTCCCGGAGGGACGGGCCCAGCTTGTTCCTGCTCTATGACTTTGAAACATCACCCAAGTAAGCGCAACTGATCTATTGTACATTTGTTAATCCAGATATACATGCTCATGTGGACTATTTTGATCCACATTTGGACATTTTTCATGCATCTTATGCCGGTCACTCACGCTCAAACCGTCAGAACGTGTGTGGCGGAAAAAGCTTGAGACCCAGGTCTGTCAGACGGTCAGACATAGCTGAGTGGCGGCCATTAGCATGTGCAGAAGCCCACAGTTCATGTCAAAATGAGACTATATGGGATGCAGGTTCAATACCTCTTCACAATTTTTGTGAGGATGACAGGTTCGTAGAAGCTTAACCCGTCCTTTGGGGCTGACCAGCCCCTACACCTAAGCCTCAGTTTGGGCTTTTTGTGTGTAAGGATGACAGACTCTCCATGCTACCGGGAATCACGGGAATCGAACCCAGGACCTCCGGCGGTACAAAATAAAATCGGTTTCATACGCATTGAGCTACCGAGGCTGAGAGGCAACAAAAATTACCATTTCATCAGGAATCTCTTCTTGAAGCCCCCTCAAATCTTCTTGGTTTCAAAACGCTAAAACCGCAGAGTACATACTAGTATTGGTTTGTTCTCTCTGTCAGGTCGCTTCATTAGGTTGTTCTCTCTGTGAGGATCTAATAGGTAGATCTGAAAATATTTCGGCGTACCATACAGTAGGAATTCAGATTGACTACTGTTCGACGTGTGTACCAAAAAGGATGATAGGTCGAGTTATGTACCATAATATTTAGTTTGATGATAGCTCGAGTTATGTATGTACCATAATAGACAAAGCCAGCTGAAGTATTTTGATAGAAACTGACTATGACTATTGTAGAGGTTCTCAACTAGGCATGAGCTTTTGACCACCGCTGTACCACTTTGACTTTCATGATAACTCACAGATCACAGACCATGAAATTTTTATTTTTTAATACCAATCCTTGGTTAAAAATGTAATAGCCGCTAACTTTTTCCTTTATTTGTAGTGGTGTAATTATTATTTTTTTATTTTAACCCCAACCCTAGGTTAATAATGAAATATTCGCTAATGTAATAAGAAAATTTAATTTGGAATCAATATTTTCCTTTATTTGTAGTGGCGTATAAAGCTTTTTGGGGGCCCCGTAAGGTTCTGCCTAGGGGCCCTCTGGGTCAATAGATTGACCGGGGGACGCTCCAAAATATTGGCATTCCGGGACCCTAAATTTAAATACTTCAGGCTCAGGGCCCACCGTGATTATTTGAATTTTCAAGGAAACATTTTCAGATTTTCCAGTGTTTTTTGGGTTACCTGTTGGGAACCTACGCTTCACGGAGACTGAGGTTTGGTTCTCTGTGGTTCTTTAGCCGTGGTCCTACTGTTGTTTGTCTTCAGACAGGATTGGTTATGAGAGATTGATTAAGACATTAGGTTTGAATGTCGGTCGTTGAAGGATTTATGATAATTTTTGGAGCTGAGGTAAGCCGAAAGACCGGACATTGTATGACGTAAAGGTGGTTATCTCGGAAGTTGTAAGTTACAATCAAACTCATAATCAAAGGGATTGATAATAACGAAGTTCTACTTCAACTAATACATGATTCATAACCTCGTACGTAAACAAATCCTCGTCAAAATCCTTTTTTCTAAAGTTTTTACAGAGATCTCTTTTGGTTCGCAAAGAACATAAACTTACTGTCTTTTGAATTTGCATTTGCGACCCTCAATCGTCCTCGAACTCGAGGTAAGCCGAGAGAGTTATGTAGTTTCAATCTACGTTGAAATCCATTACTCTATCTTATGCTTATGCATTTCTGTATTTATTATCTTAGCAGGTACTTCCTAGATTGGTTTATATTATGTGAATAAAATCTGTATGCATTGCAAATTATTGTTCAATTGATTATGCAGGCGGAATGCTCGCACACTGCAAGTTGAGTAGGTACACCAGGAAGAAATGGTATCTCGAGATACAAGCAGTCATAATTATAGGACTTCAAGGAGGATTGTGTGAAATTTGCAAATTGTTTTTAATTATTGTTTGAGAGAAGACTAATTTAAATCGCCTGCGTTTACAGTAATTTGTTTGATAAATGAGGAACAGCTGATTGGGAAGCAACATAAGTGTATCAAAAGTGAATAAGAGGCACAGGATCCCTTAATAGAGTTCAGGTAATAGGTACATTTGGATTCTAAGATCCTATACAACAAACTTTCAGTTTCAGATCACTCAACATAAAGGTGTCGCCCTGCTCAACAAAGCTGAAAATACTTAGACCAAAGCTGACCTTAATTACACCGCAAGCATCATAATTATAGAATGCCATTGAACGCTGCATGGACACCTCACGTTAGCTGATTGTAGCCAGGTAAACAGTGAACTTCACTGTACCGGATGACCCAAAAACAATATATACAATGACCTCGTCGCCTACATACAATCGAGAGTCGATGATGATGAACTACCAACTATTTTGCATCTTGTCAGGACTCTTTATTAATTCCAGTGATACTGATATATCTTCATTTGAGACCAATGGTTGCACCGGCGTTAAGCTGTGTCTACACATAGTCGACGAGGTGAATCTACATATGTTTTCGAGGCAGTGTGAACTTTTCATCCGACATCAATCGACGGCCGGTCGACTGTATGCGGACACACCTTCAGAGACCAATGTTTGCACCGGTTTTACTCGAATTTATGGTCCAGTTGTCGATTCTACTACGACTTCTGCGAGTATTTTGTTCTAATATCTGTTAGTGGTGTAATTATTATTTTTTTATTTTAACCCCAACCCTAGGTTAATAATGAAATATTCGCTAATGTAATAAGAAAATTTAATTTGCAATCAATATTTTCCTTTATTTGTAGTGGCGTATAAACCTTTTTGGGAGCCCCGTAAGGTTCTGCCTATAGGGGCCCTCTGGGTCAATAGATTGACCGGGGGACGCTCCAAAATATTGGCGTTCCGGGGCCCTAAATTTCAATACTCAGGCTCAGGGCCCACCGTGATTATTTGAATTTTCAAGGAATCATTTTCAGATTTTCCAGTGTTTCTTGGGTTACTTGTTGGGAACCTATTTTAGTCAGGTAGCCGACTACGGATTGAGTCCCAATAATCGAAGTCAATACACGGATTAAGTCTCATAAGAGGTACAGGTAGAAATACCGGTAAATAGGTATAGAGACCTACTAGAACTTGATTTTAGGAATTGTGATTCATTTTCATCTTCGAAACAAACTTCAACTTCAAATCAAAACTGTCTATTTTGTGACAGCCCCTCTAAAGTCTCAAGTCTCAACTCGTTAAAAAAAGGTCGATGAGACTCAATCCGTTGACTCCCTTCTCTCCGCTCCGGGTTGATATAGAGACGGGATGAATTGATGGTGCATTATAGGGTGAGGGAAAGTGGAAGTTAGAGACCGAGATGGATGGTGAAGCCTGAGCGAATCGCGAGTTCCCTACACACCAGATCTGCGTAGTTCAAACAGATTGAGGAGATTTAAAACAATAGTTGTACTCTCTTATGAATTAAGAATGAAATATCAGTTATATTATGAAATTTCTGATCCAATTCGGACATGAAATTTTCGGTCTGTACTGAACCGATTTAATAGCATATTTAAAATTAATGCTTTGCTTGATACTTCTTTAATAATAATAGACTCTTGAGTGGAAGGCAACCACTAGGCGAGGTTAACGCCTTAGGCGTTCTCTACCACCTAACCCGTAGAGCTCCATTTTTATGTGGTCAAATTCTCAGTCAGCTCCCATGGCGTAGTGGTCACTGCACTCGCCTTGCACGCGGGAGACCCGGGTTCGATTCCCGGCGGGGTCAAGAAATTTGTATCATGCAAATGATTGATCCCGTGACTGGCTGTTGCGGGGCCCACTCAGCCTCGTGAGGAAAATGAGTAGCTATGACATGTAAATGCGCATAGCGACCGGTGCCAGCATGGTAGGTAAACATTGGTTGTTAGGATTATTGAGATACTTATTGGGAAAAATCCTACAATGCTGCAGTGAGGTAAGATCAAAGGATTTAGGTATTTGGATTAGAAAAATTGTGAGCTCGTTTCAGTCAATGTCGATTCTTGTCAATCGACCATAGCATGAAGATTCCTTGAAGATTTCTTGCCACCTGTTCTAGACTCCAAATATAGGTACCAAAGCACTATACATCACAAAATACCTCGTAAATATGCTTCTGAGCATTTCACATTGATTTTTCTCCCAGGATCAAGGAGGTTCGTTTTAAGATATGCGTATTCAGCTTGAAAGTCCACATTATAAGGCTTCTTCAAACACATGTCATATCTGAAGGATTAGAGTATCCACGCAATCTACGTTGGTATCCAATTATTGTACTGTATGTCCGGCCTCACAGTATCTACGGATTAGCAACATCAGTGAGCTAATATGAAAGCCATTCTACGACGTAAATATATACTTAGTTTGAAAATTGAATAATAAAATATACCTCATTTACTATAATTAGACTGAAAAGTCCTTTTACACCTGTATTATGATTTGGTAAAATGAGCTAATTTTTCTTGCCTCGAAAAACGATCGACATTGACTGGAAACTCACCATTTAGGATTTTAGGGTAAGATCAAAGGATTTAGGTATTTGGATTAGAAAAATTGTGAGCTCGTTTCAGTCAATGTCGATTCTTGTCAATCGACCATAGCATGAAGATTCCTTGAAGATTTCTTGCCACCTATTTTAGACTCCAAATATAGTTACCAAAGCACTATACGTCACAAAATACCTCGTAAATATGCTTCTGAGCATTTCACATTGATTTTTCTCCCAGGATTAAGGAAGTTCGTTTTAAGATATGCGTATTCAGCTTGAAAGTCTACATTATAAGGCTTCTTCAAACACACGTCATATCTGAAGGATTAGAGTATCCACGCAATCTACGCACTTTTAAGGCCTTGGAAAAGGAGGAGGCGGAGAAGGATAATTATTAATCAATTAGTTTAGGGGGAAATGTGGGTCAAATTTGTGGGACTTTAAATGTGGGAGAAGTGTCATAGTTATGTTGAAGGGAGGTGACACGTATCAGCGTATCACGTAACGGGGACAGTAATACTCCCACAGTTACAGTCGCCTCGTGTTTGTTATTTCTACTGAAATATACGAATTTTAACTGTGTTACTAAGCATGAACTTGTTACAAAAGTCTTTCCCCAACTTCCCAAGTAATACAATACTCTAAATTGACTTGGCTGGGACTTGAAGCATCAACCTAAGGCTCAAAGTCCTCTGTACTAACCACTAGTTCACTGAGGTTGGTTTCTAAAGTATCTATCGAAATGTACATACATAATTGGAATAGAATATACCTTATTTATCCTGCTCGAATGAAACTAAAAAGTCCCTTTAGACCACCATCTAAACAAGGTCTCATGCTCATGTACATGTATTTTATGGGTTTAATAACATAACATCATACATAACTGTTTACAGCAGAAAACATTGCTTAATTAGTAATACAGTTCAGACTTATGTGGCGTATGGTACAGGTGGGCCAATAAATGATACGTTTTTTAGGTGGGCGAATAAATGGTACACTTACCCTACATTAGACATATGTGGCGCTCTCCCGCCAATGGTCACAATACTATTGTTTATAGTTAATGTTTATTTTCGTATTGAGAGAGGATGTGTTCTCTTGTCATGCTATATCATAGTATGACCTTGTACCCGTTTGCTTTTTATATTAATTACACCGCAAGCATCATAATTATAGAATGCCATTGAACGCTGCATGGACACCTCACGTTAGCTGATTGTAGCCAGGTAAACAGTAAACTTCACTGTACCGGATGACCCAAAAACAGTATGACCTTGTACCCGTTTGCTTTTTATATTAATTACACCGCAAGCATCATAATTATAGAATGCCATTGAACGCTGCATGGACACCTTACGTTAGCTGATTGTAGCCAGGTAAACAGTGAACTTCACTGTACCGGATGACCCAAAAACACTTGCAACTGTTGCGTGAATGTCTCTACAATAGTTGATGGGAATTGTGCACACACACTGTGTTTAGACATTTTGATTTTCACATTTATTAGTAACAAGCTTCAGGTGTTTTTGAACAATGAGTTCCTTGAATCTATGTGTGGACAAAGCTGTAGCCTTTCAGATTCCATGCTCACCTCTCCATAGATTTAATTTAGACTGAAAGTTGAATATTGTGGCCTTGGCTAGTGTAGATTGACACAGGGTGGTTTAGTTAGAATCGCTTAAAACCATATAGAACTTCCCAAGCTCCCAAGGTAATTCAAAAGCAAATAGACAAACGCATTCAGTGCCACCCAGTAAGAGCTCATCGTTCCCTCGTTAGGCCCATATTACCCGTGTCAAAACAAAATGATTTGTTATCAACATTTTTGATGAAGGTTCACGATTTTCATCGAATTTTTTGTGAGTTCATCGGTACAGGGGAGTTAATCGAAACACGATTTTCATTCGTTGAGAGATGATCCCAGAATATTGAGATTAGCAGTATTAGCACTGACGTAGCTTACAAACTGATCAAATATCAAGTTTCTGCCATTCAAATTCAGACGACATGGGTTTTGCATATCGTGGTCGTTGTTTTTTGCGCTTCGCTCTAGCATGACTGACATGCGATTTGATTTTCAACACCTCTCAATGGCGATGAACATTAGACGAATTTTGAAGAACATGTGCTCTAAACTGAGTTGTACGGTTGTGCAACCCATACGAGTAGGTACTTACTTGAATTTGAAATTTTAATCTCTTCTGAGCGAGTTTTCTGAGTTTAGTGCTTTGTGTGTCTCTTTCTAAGGGCACAGACATATTGGTCAATAGCCTCTCTTCGATTTCGGTACGATAAGACCATAGCAGTTACAGTTCCCTCTGTCAAACCCCTTAAAAAAATGTACATGTACGAAGAAGTAACTACTTGAATAAGTGCAGAAAGTAAAAATGGAATGAAAATATCTAAATTTGAAAATAGGTATAAGTACCTAAGCTGATACCTATTGAAAAATAGTGATAACAAAATGCGTAGATAGGTAGGTACCTATTCGATCTATTTGAGCCCCTAACCCTAACCCAAATCCCTATGGTAATAAGCTCACAGCGCGTCGTGCGATATTGGTAGATGACGTCATCACGGGAGTACAGTGTTGTCGCTAGGTATGATATCGGCGTGCTTGAGACTCTCATGTTCCGAGAGCTGTATCTCACGATCTAGTGAACGCATTTTCTTCGTTTTAGTCTCAATATTTTTTTTAATTTTTATAGTTTTTTCTGAGATAATAAAAAAAAATCATGAGAATCACCAATTTGCATTTATGACATAATATTGAAAATACCTAATCATTGCAATACCATTAGAATAGTTAATGTGACATCAAACTATTGCGAAATACAAATTTGCTTTGAGGAAGAGGGGCCAGGCCTATGTATGGTCATAAACTTAAGTCTTTTAGCAGGGAAGCCAGCCTGAGGACTTACGTCTTACGTACTAAGTTAGCAGAGGGAATCCAGCCATGTGTGTGGTGTGAGGAGAGTATTCACCCAACTGTGGCGTAGCCAGAATTTCAGTTCCCTGACCACTGGTTGTCAGTACGTGTGTTATATGACTTGGGATCCTGAGTTCATCTTCTATCTGATAGGCATATCAAGAAGTTTGATGGTTTTATCAAAATTTTAGTAGATGGTTCAAGAGTTAGTAGATGGTAGATGGTTCAAGAGTTAGTAGATGGTAGATGGTTTATCAAGAGAATTTTAGTAGATGCAGTTGAGCAAGTGCTGAGCACAGGATTGCAATAATTCGGTATTTATAAACTGGTTTTTCTACCTAAAAACGTTCTTTCTAGTTCTAAATTAACTTGACTGGGACTTGAAGCATCAACCTAAGGATCGAAGTCCTCTGTACTAACCACTAGTTCACTGGGGTTGGTTTCTAAAATTCTAGCGTCCCAATAGTTTCCTATGATGTTATCTTGATCCGTGAGTTCTGGGCATTTGTAGACTTTATTCTTACATAGGCATTTGTAGACTTTATTCTTGCCTATATCTAGTGGGATTGGAGCATCTTTTGTGTTACATTCAACTACATTAGACATATGTGGCGCTCTCCCGCCAATGGTCACAATACTATTGTTTATAATGTTTATTTTCGTAACTATCGAAATGTACATACATAATTGGAATAGAATATACCTTATTTATCCTGCTCGAATGAAACTAAAAAGTCCCTTTAGACCACCATCACCATCTAAACAAGGTCTCATGCTCATGTACATGTATTTTATGGGTTTAATAACATAACATCATACATAACTGTTTACAGCAGAAAACATGGCTTAATTAGTAATATACTTTACGTCGCTTTTTTTGCGCACAATGTAAAACTGTCATTACCTGGTCATTAGTAATATACTTTACGTCGCTTTTTTCGCGCACAATGTAAAACTGTCATTACCTGGTTATACAAGAAAGTTATGGTCCGTCCACGGTAGATACGTTTCGGTCCGTCTACATTCTTTGATGCACGAAAACCAAATCTACCGAGCATCCTACAATTTTCCTCAGCACACCTGACGAAGTTGACGGAACCAATTTCAGACTCCATCACCTGATGGCTGATGCATATATGAGTGAATCCACCATCACCCGGTGCACATTAGAGAGAATCCAGAGTGAATCCATAAGTGAATCCAATGAATCCATAACCGAGTTACGTGCCTCGGAAGAATTACATCACAACATATGAAGTACTCATATGCAGATGGCACTAGATGCTAGAGAGTTCTGGTGCTAGATAAGACGTTATGGTCCAAGAATATGAAGATGTGCATGACGCCCACGTAACCAGCAGATCCGATTTATGGTCATCTGTACGTGAAGATAATCAGAGGTATTAATGGATTTTAATTTGCCGTGATGGTATAGTTATTAATCGTATGAACATAATGGTAGTTATTCTGTAAGATTTAGCACCGTCTGGCACAGATGTTTGCAGATGTCGACTCCATCACCTGATGGCTGATGCATATATGAGTGAATCCACCATCACCTGGTGCACATTAGAGAGAATCCACATAAGAGTGAATCCACAAGTGAATCCAATGAATCCATAACCGAGTTACGTGCCTCGGAAGAATTACATCACAACATATGAAGTACTCATATGCAGATGGTTAGGGTGCTAGATGGTTCTGGTGCTAGATAAGAATCCATAAGTGAATCCAATGAATCCATAACCGAGTTACGTGCCTCGGAAGAATTACATCACAACATATGAAGTACTCATATGCAGATGGCACTAGATGCTAGAGAGTTCTGGTGCTAGATAAGACGTTATGGTCCAAGAATATGAAGATGTGCATGACGCCCACGTAACCAGCAGATCCGATTTATGGTCATCTGTACGTGAAGATAATCAGAGGTATTAATGGATTTTAATTTGCCATGATGGTAGTTATTAATCGTATGAACATAATGGTAGTTATTCTGTAAGATTTAGCACCGTCTGGCACAGATGTCTGCAGATGTCTTAAGGAAGTCGAGGGGTTCTGGGGAACATGCAATAACATTAATATACAATGACCTCGTCGCCTACATACAATCGAGAGTCGATGATGATGAACTACCAACTATTTTGCATCTTGTCAGGACTCTTTATTTATTCCAGTGATACTGATATATCTTCATTTGAGACCAATGGTTGTACCCGCGTCAAGCTGTGTCTACACACAGTCGACGAGGTGAATCTACATATGTTTTCGAGGCAGTGTGAACTTTTCATCCGACATCAATCGACGGCCGGTCGACTATATGCGGACACACCTTCAGAGACCAATGTTTGCACCGGTTTTACTCGAATTTATGGTCCAGTTGTCGATTTTACCACGACTTCTGCGAGTATTTTGTTCTAATATCTGCATCTCGTTTGATTGTTCACAATTTCTGCAGGTCTGTGTTACTAATGACGTGTTGTGTACACCATCTGGTTTAACACCTGTTACGCTTTGTTCATCGGTTCATCCGCAACCCTCCTAACTTTAACCCCAAGAACCCTTCTTGATCATAGATCATGATAACGTCAGTATCCATCAGTTTTAAATTGAAATACTTATTCAGTTTTAAGTATGTACAGTGAAATACGAAGTTCACGTTTATGAAGGTCAAAGAGAGTTGTTGTATAAGGTATTTGTACTCTTACCTTCTTGACAAAGAATTTGAAAGGAACACTTTTTTGACTGCATCATCCAGTGTTTGAAATTGCAACCATCTTGCGATCGATGTCATTCTTTTCAAATTTCTACAAGTCCTTGTTTTTGACCTCGACAAATTCCGAGAAAAGAATTTTGCAAGAAGTAGAAAACAATTGTACACAGTTTGGGCAATCTAAAGTTCCAGTTTTGGATCGTAATTTTTAGTTGAGTGTTTTAATTTTTCAAGTTTTGGGTCCTAATTCTTAGTTGAGTGTTTTTTAAACGCTTGAAACTTGAACGTACATAACTTGCAATTTCTGTTTAAGAGCTCTTTGTAATGCGCTGTAATAAATGCGCTTTGTAATCAAGACCTCTAACACCTTTAGACACGGAGACCAGACGTGGGAATCTGCTCTATTAGTCTGACTAGTATTTGTAATGCGCTGTAATAAATGCGCTTTGTAATCAAGACCTCTAACACCTTTAGACACAGAGACCAGACGTGGGAATCTGCTCTATTAGTCTGACTAGTTGGTACATCAGTGACCATCAGTGTTTGTTTTGAGCCATCAAAAAATTAAATTACGTGGAAGTATTAATTAAGACACGTTTATTACTTAATTCTCTCTGCTTTCATTGCTTCTATGTCTTGTGGAATTTGTTTCCTTGAACTTCTAAGTACATCAGTGACCATCAGTGTTTGTTTTGAGCCATCAAAAAATTAAATTACGTGGAAGTATTAATTAAGACACGTTTATTACTTAATGTTCTTATAATATAAGATTCTCTTTGCTTTCATTGCTTCTATGTCTTGTGGAATTTGTTTCCTTGAACTTCTAAAGTGTGTGAAACTCTCTGTGTCTAGAATACAGGGTGACGCCGTGATGGTTACGTGGACAGTGAAAATTTCTGTTTCTAATTTAGAATAGAATTTGTTGGCTGTTACGAATGATTTGATCATTTGGTCATTCAAAATTGTGCCGGAAAAAGGATCCTCGTTAGACATTTTTGCCTAGGTATTACCATTATCAAATTTAGACAACTCCTCTTATAACTTCAAGGTTGGTAAAATTGCATTCATTGATTAGACTGATAGAGGAACTTGAACCTGTTGGAATCACGGTTGTTTTTAAGATACTCCAGTCCCTTTTCACAATGGGTGAGTCAATAAACAAACTGGAAGAAATTACCATGATATCAAACAGAAACAAACAATTACCTCGTACCCGAACCAAAAGACGAAAACCACAAACAAAATGCTCAAGAAACACCCTGTATACACGGTTCATACGTCGGGCAAGTCCATTTTTTTCCTCATGGAAAAAACGGATGTACGTAAATTATTTTTCAAAACTAGTCAAGAAGGCAGGAGATCCAAAGCCGAACCTCGAGTTGAACGCATGAAGAGACCTAGGTGAAGGAACTTGGGACGGATGAGGCCAAAGTTCTCACAGGTATTATTGTAGAATCTCGAGGGAAAGTGGAAGTTAGAGACCGAGATGGATGGTGAAGCCTGAGCGAATCGCGAGTTCCCTACACACCAGATCTGCGTAGTTCAAATAGATTGAGGAGATTTAAAACAATAGTAGTAGGTACTCTCGTATGAATTAAGAATGAAATATCAGTTATAATATGAATGAAATATCAGTTATAATATTAATGAGATATCATGAAATTTCTGATCCAATTTGGATTGATTTGGTAAGCCGAGAGAGTTATGTAGTTTCAATCTACGTTGAAATCCATTACTCTATCTTATGCTTATGCATTTCTGTATTTATTATCTTACCAGGTACTTCCTAGATTGGTTTATATTATGTGAATAAAATCTGTATGCATTGGCCCTAGATGTTGAGGTTGTTATTCTCCCTAAAATATCGTCCAACATACCGAGTACACCTGTTTCTGTGACCATCATCCAGCGTCTGTCGCATGTTCAACTGGCTGATCCATTGTTCCATCAGCCCTCACCAGTGGACATGCCTCGCACACTGCAAGTTGAGTAGGTACACCAGGAAGAAATGGTATCTCGAGATACAAGCAGTCATAATTATAGGACTTCAAGGAGGATTGTGTGAAATTTGTAAATTGTTTTTAATTATTATTTGAGAGAATACTAATTTTAATCGCCTGCGTTTACAGTAAATTGTTTGATAAATGAGGAACAGCTGATTGGGAAGCAACGTAAGTGTATCAAAAGTGAATAATTTAGGCACAGGATCCCTTAATACAGTTCAGGTAATAGGTACATTTGGATTCTAAGATCCTATACAACAAACTCTCAGTTTCAGATCACTCGACATAAAGGTGTCGCCCTGCTCAACAAAGCTGAAAATACTTCGACCAAAGCTGACCTCTGAATATGTCACCAGCAAGGGCCCATTTTTGAGTCACTAAAAATTGCTCAGGAATTGTCAAGAGCCTCCATTTTTTCAACCATGTTGCACCACAATGGTCAAGCTTTCTCGATGCCATCAGCCAAATTCCCCCTGTCATACAATCTTCTTCTATCTTAACATAAAGGTGTCGCCCTGCTCAACAAAGCTGAAAATACTTCGACCAAAGCTGACCACTGAATATGTCACCAGCAAGGGCCCATTTTCGAGTCACTAAAAATTGCACAGGAATTGTCAAGAGCCTCCATTTTTCCAACCATGTTGCACCACAATGGTCAAGATTTCTCGATGCCATCAGCCAAATTCCCCCTGTCATACAATCTTCTTGTATCTCCCCACCATCAGCAACAAATACAAGAGTTGATTCATTAGCCTCTACGCCAGAAGTAAACAGTTTTTGGCTGCTTTCTCTTCGGACGCTAACGGTTTGAGTCCGAGTAAACTTTTTAGTCAGGTAGCCGACTACGGATTGAGTCCCAATAATCGAAGTCAATACACGGATTAAGTCTCATAAGAGGTACAGGTAGAAATACAGGTAAATAGGTATAGACACCTACTAGAACTTGATTTTAGGATTTGTGATTCATTTTCATCTTCGAAACAAACTTCAAATCAAAACTGTCTTCTTTTGTAGCAGCCCCTCTAGAGTCTCAAATCTCAACTCGTTAAAAAAAGGTCGATGAGACTCAATCCGTTGACTCCCTTCTCTCCGCTCTGGGTTGATATTAGGCTAGAGACGGGTGCTTTATAGGGTGGGGGGAAATGCCACGGTCTTTACATCTCTTTACCTTGAAACGCTACCGACGATGTTTGAATTCGCAAAGTAAATAGAATAATAAATTTATGCTGAACGAGGTGGAGAACTGCCGGGTGTGACGAATGTTGTGGAACACTCGGAAAATCGTTGTTTGAAAAACTCTGATGTCCCAAATTGTGGATTGTACCCACTTCTCCGTTGTTTTGGTGTAACCTTGAGAATTTAATGCTAAATTTCTCATGACTAGCCAGCGGCAACATAACGTTAAATGTACCAGTTCCCAGTAAATCACCAAAGTTAATCAACGTTGCACGTGGTTCATATCCGGATGGGTGACCATGTGGGCAATCGTGTGTGCTTGCTCTTCTGGGCCCCACTTAGGCTGGGTGAGGTCAATGTCAAAAGGCTGTCAGTTTGTCGCCGTATGGATGCCACTAAAAAGTCTTTGAAGACCACAGCAGTTATAGCTCCTCTTACAGGGATGGTAGATTCGTAGAAGCTTAACTCATCCTATAGGGCTATTCAGCTTAAAATTCCATACCTCGGCTGGGATTGAACCCACGCCCTCCTGATTACCAGGCGAGCGTCTTGACCACTACGCCACCGAGGCAGGTTATTCCAAATTTGTAATGGAAATCTCGGGAAAATGTGTTGCAGAATTTCTTGCATGGCATCTCTTACCTGCTTTTGAAGAATTTGTTTCAGCGAATGCTTTTGGGTACAGTTGAAATATGAAAATTTGTGACCTCAGAATCCTCAGATGATTCCTACCAGCTGAAGTATTGGTCTGACCTCAGATGTAGTATCCGAGTCCTTCAATGGAGACATGAAATGCAAGCTTCACCATAAGTATCCTATTGAGTTGCGTGCACCTTATAGCTTATAGCATGCGATACCTGGTGCATTCTCCTAACCAGTAGCCCGTCACCTGCTATTAATTCCCGGTGATTGGAGCTCAAGCTTTAGTCAGTGCTAACAAGTTCCAATTTAATCATCTAAAAGTTCATATTAAGTTTTATAATTTTATTAACGTACGATGCATTAAGGACCCTGCAAAAGGTTACTACCTACTAGACTAGAGATTAGTTCTTGATTTACTGAGATGAGATGTATAAGTAGCTTTTTTATGAGTGTTTCGCCGATTTTTTTTTTTTATATTAGAGTTCAAACGCACGTCTGTCCCAAGGTAATATAACCGTGGCCCCTTGCTCCGGGCTGTACCATTTCATCAACCTAAAAATCAGCTATTTATTGATTTGTCTAACATCGATTATTCATTATTTCTTCGATTCTACCATCCAACAAAATCCTGGGTCCTTAACTCCGATTATCCGAGACCCCTACCTGTCTGGAAATTGGATTCTTAATTGATTTTTAATCGTTCGTCTAGATATGTATTGGGAAAAATCCTACAATGCTGCAGTGAGCACCAAAGTTGTGACATAATAACACAAAGAAATTGCATTTAATTTAATTTGGTCAAATTCTCAAATAAATGAGGATAAAATTCCATACCTCGGGTGGGATCGAACCCACGCCCTCCTGATTACCAGGCGAGCGTCTTGATCACTACGCCACCGAGGCAGGTTTGTAATGGAAATCTCAGGAAAATGTGTTGAGAATTTTTTGCATGGAATCTCTTACCTGATGCTTTTGAAGAATTTGTTTCAGCGAATGCTTTTGGGTACAGTTGAAATATGTAAATTTGTGACCTCAGAATCCTCAGATGATTCCTACCAGCTGAAGTATAAAACCCAATACCCAATTGGTCTGACCTCAGATGTAGTATCCGAGTCCTTCAATGGAGACATGAAATGCAAGCTTCATCATGAGTATCCCAGTATCCTATTGAGTTGCGTGCACCTTATAGCATCCGATACCTGGTGCATTCTCCCAACCAGTAGCCCGTCACCTGCTATTAATTCCCGGTGATTGGAGCTCAAGCTTTAGTCAGTGCCAACAAGTTCCAATTTAATCATCTAAAAGTTCATATTAGGTTTTATAATTTTATTAACGTACGATGCATTAAGGACCCTGCAAAAAGTACTACCTACTTGACTTGAGATTAGTTTTTGATTTACTGAAATGAGATGTATAAGTAGCTTGGAAAAGGAGGAGGCGGAGAAGGATAATTATTAATCAATTAGTTTAGGGGGAAATGTGGGTCAAATTTGTGGGACTTTAAATGTGGAAGAAGTGTCATAGTTATGTTGAAGGGAGGTGACACGTATCAGCGTATCACGTAACTGGGACAGTAATACCCCCACAGTTACAGTCCCCTCGTGTTTGTTAGTTCTACTGAAATATACGAATTTGAACTGTGTTGCTAAGCATGAACTTGTTACAAAAGTCTTTCCCCAACTTCCCAAGTAATACACTACTCTACTTGACTTGAGATTAGTTTTTGATTTACTGAAATGAGATGTATAAGTAGCTTTTTTATGAGTGTTTCGCCGATTTTTTTTTTTTTTTTTATTATTTATTAGAGTTCAAAAACGCACGCACTTCTGCCCCAAGGTAATATAACCGTGGCCCCTTGCCCCGGGCTGTACCATTTCATCAACTTAAAAATCGGCTATTTATTGATTTGACTAACGTCGATTGTTCATTATTATTTCTTCGATTCTACCATCCAACAAAATCCTGGGTCCTTAACTCCGATTATCCGAAACCCCTACCTGTCTGGAAATTGGATTCTTAATTGATTTTTAATCGTTCGTCTAGTTCTCGATTCGAGATCAAATCTGCCGGTCTTATCAAAGAATGTAATCCAATTTATCATGGTTGCCACTTGCACGCCAAGACATTAACATGTAAATTCTTCACATAGGTAAGAGATTAATGATTTCTCATTAAGTTTTTATTGATGTCTATTTTAATTGGATCGTTTATTGCATTATTGGGCGTATTTTTAATAGTTTCTAATTCATGTCTATTTTAATCGGTGCATATTTTGGGTTACATTGAACTGCATTGGGTGTAGCAGTAGCATCTCTAACGTATTTGTAGATTTTTGTTGGTATCAAATGCTAGGAATTGACAATAGGGTCATTTTTCTCCTAGCGTCCCCCTGGTAATCTCCAACTGGTTTGCCATTGGTCACATGTTACCATTGTGAACTCACATGACCAACGTACGGGGTGCACCCAGAAGAGAAAGAACCCTCAGTTTTGTGGTGGTTAGCGCCTTGGAGTTCGGTGGTTCGATTCCAAGTCAAAAAGCATTAATGAAAGGTGGAAGGTAACCACTAGGCGAGGTTAACGCCGGAGGCTTTTCCTACGACCTAACCCTTAATGCTCTATTTTTAATATCTCTTGTAGCTCTGTGAAACTTTCCTGACTTAGCGGGGCAGAGCGCTACTGCGCTCCTAATTCCTATGTGGTCAATTTCTCAAAAACATGGCATAAGGATAAAATTTCATGCCTTGGCTGGGATTGAACCCCAGCCCTCCTGTTAACCTGCCAAGGGTTTTGACCAGCGGAGGAGGCCATTTAAGTTTGCCTCATACAATTTAAATTTGTGCTCTGAGAAATATCTTTCGTCGCTCTCTGAACACAGGAGACTGGAGACTAGATGTAAAATAAAGTGAGCCAAGAAGGATGTGCATGACACTGGTTTGAAATTCAGAAACCCCATTTTAGTCGTACCCTGTATGGTGTACTCATGTTGTACTCAGCATTTTTGTCCTTGAATTGGTTTAGAGTGCTCAGTATAATAGCTAACTAGTCGTAACTACAGAGTTGCATTCATGCTCTTCACCAAGGCCTATACAGGTACGTTCCCCTCTGAAAAATAGTCAGTGAATGTCTCTACAATAGTTGATGGGAATTGTGCACACACACTGTGTTTAGACATTTTGATTTTCACATTTATTAGTAACAAGCTTCAGGTGTTTTTGAACAATGAGTTCCTTGAATCTATGTGTGGACAAAGCTGTAGCCTTTCAGATTCCATGCTCACCTCTCCATAGATTTAATTTAGACTGAAAGTTGAATATTGTGGCCTTGGCTAGTGTAGATTGACACAGGGTGGTTTAGTTAGAATCGCTTAAAACCATATAGAACTTCCCAAGCTCCCAAGGTAATTCAAAAGCAAATAGACAAACGCATTCAGTGCCACCCAGTAAGACCTCATCGTTCCCTCGTTTGGCCCATATTACTCGTGTCAAAACAAAATGATTTGTTATCAACATTTTTGATGAAGGTTCACGATTTTCATCGAATTTTTTGTGAGTTCATCGGTACAGGGGAGTTAATCGAAACACGATTTTCATTCGTTGAGAGATGATCCCAGAATATTGAGATTAGCACTGACGTAGCTTACAAACTGATCAAATATCATGTTTCTGCCATTCAAATTCAGACGACATGGGTTTTGCATATCGTGGTCGTTGTTTTTTGCGCTGCGCTCTAGCATGACTGACATGCGATTTGATTTTCAACACCTCTCAATGGCGATGAACATTGGACGAATTTTAAAGAACATGTGCTCTAAACTGAGTTGTACGGTTGTGCAACCCCTACGAGTAGGTGATGGCGATGAACATTGGACGAATTTTAAAGAACATGTGCTCTAAACTGAGTTGTACGGTTGTGCAACCCCTACGAGTAGGTGATTTTTTGTGAGTTCATCGGTACAGGGGAGTTAATCGAAACACGATTTTCATTCGTTGAGAGATGATCCCAGAATATTGAGATTAGCAGTATTAGCACTGACGTAGCTTACAAACTGATCAAATATCAAGTTTCTGCCATTCAAATTCAGACGACATGGGTTTTGCATATCGTGGTCGTTGTTTTTTGCGCTTCGCTCTAGCATGACTGACATGCGATTTGATTTTCAACACCTCTCAATGGCGATGAACATTAGACGAATTTTGAAGAACATGTGCTCTAAACTGAGTTGTACGGTTGTGCAACCCATACGAGTAGGTACTTACTTGAATTTGAAATTTTAATCTCTTCTGAGCGAGTTTTCTGAGTTTAGTGCTTTGTGTGTCTCTTTCTAAGGGCACAGACATATTGGTCAATAGCCATAGCCGTTGGAAAGCAGAAAGCTACGAGCAGGAGTTTGTTATAAAGTTTACAAAATGTTTTCGACTTTCCTGTTGTCCAGCCAGCGGATGTTTTACATACTTTTTGAGTTATTGCCAGAAAACGGTCCTAGGCAAGTTGGCAGCCTTTCTGATGAAATTTTAATCTCTTCTGAGCGAGTTTTCTGAGTTTAGTGCTTTGTGTGTCTCTTTCTAAGGGCACAGACATATTGGTCAATAGCCTTTCTGCGTTTCGGAAAATCCCGAAACATGTCCAAGTCTATATCCTAGTACAGTAGCTCCTCTTTGTTCAATAACAACCGTACCAACCGATCTTCTAATTGCCTCTACTAAGTCGTTTTGGCATTGAAGTCACTATAAGTCATCTTGAAACGTGAGATAAGCGTTTTCTTGTCGAGAAAAGCTAAACACGATCGGTTCTTTAATGCTCACTCATTTGTGATTTGTCTGATTATGACTGCGAGTGATTCATAACTCCCTTTAGTCATGTTTTCCTCTTCAACTCGGAGGTTCCAAATGGGGCAAATGCTGGGAAAAGAACTCTCACTGGAGTGATTCATAACTCCCTTTAGTCATGTTTTCCTCTTCAACTCGGAGGTTCCAAATGGGGCAAATGCTGGGAAAAGAACTCTCACTGTTTAATCTTATAAGAATGCTCAAATGAGGCAAATGCTCTTGGGAAGAAAACTCCCAGAGCCTCAGTTTTCAAGGGTTTCCTTTTCCTTCCATGAGGGCAGGGTCCACTTAAACGAGGATCTTTCTTCATTCAGAAGTTTCTCAAATATCGCACAAATGAGGCAAATGCTCTTGGGAAGAAAACTCCCAGAGCCTCAGCTTTCAAGGGTTTCCTTTTCCTTCCATGAGGGCAGGGTCCACTAAAACGAAGATCTTTCTTCATTCAGAAGTTTCTCAAATATCGCCGATATTCTATGCAATAAGCAAGACATTTCGGTACACTGTCACCCAAAACTTCAATTTGACCGTTGCGTTGACGGTATGTATCAGATATCAGATAAAAGGTTTCCTGGCAACTACCGTCTTTTCTTATTGAAAATCTTATGTTTTCTGAAGAATCTTCATGAATTCCAACGAAGGGTTCAGGCTAATCTTAGTCTTGATAATCGAAATGTCTTGTAAAAATCTTCATTAAAGAAATTTGACGGAAAACTCTCTCAATTCTTCAGATAATCCAGCACTTCCAGCAGTTTTGGCTACTCACACCAGTCACTCCTCACATGAGATTCAAAACAAGCACTCCTCTGATTAAGAGAAACACTCATCGGAATTGAAAAACCCCCATGTAGACAAACACGGTACAAGCAACAGGCAGCTAAACAAACATCTCTATGACTCAATGCCTCCTGATCACTATCTGTGATGCAAAAATGAATTCATATTCAGCGTCGAAGCAAATTTCCAGTCCAAGTTCTCATGAGAACCGAGAGACACAGAGGTACAGGGTAACAGGGTTCTCACAGGCGAGGCGAGTCGATTCATTGCTAATCTTGATAATTGAAGAACTATAGCCGGGGTGCCCAACCTTTTCAGAAGAAGATCGACTTGAATTTTCAATACAGTCTTGCGATCGACTTACCTAATTAGAGACACAATTTTGGAGTAATCGGGTGTGTAAGATGATATTGCCAGGTTCAAACACTGCTGGGTGTGCTGATCGTGATGGACTTGAAATGAATCCGCGATCGACGGGTTGGGCAGCCCTGAACTATAGGATTGTGCAGCCAAAGTGTTCTCCATAATTGAAGACATAGGATTATGCGGCCATTCTCTAATCGCCTGAACAGTTTGCGGCTCGAGATTTGCATTTTGTGTCTATTTTATTACCTCGTGTGGCAGACCTCATGTGGGCTTTACGAGTGCCCTCAGGAGATCATTCGTCATCCAACGAAGGGTTCAGGCTAATCTTAGTCTTGATAATCGAAATGTCTTGTAAAAATCTTCATTAAAGAAATTTGACGGAAAACTCTCTTAATTCTTCAGATAATCCAGCACTTCCAGCAGTTTTGGCTACTCACACCAGTCACTCCTCACATGAGATTCAAAACAAGCACTCCTCTGATTAAGAGAAACACTCATCGGAATTGAAAAACCTCCATGTAGACAAACACGGTACAAGCAACAGGCAGCTAAACAAACATCTCTATGACTCAATGCCTCCTGATCACTATCTGTGATGCAAAAATGAATTCATATTCAGCGTCGAAGCAAATTTCCAGTCCAAGTTCTCATGAGAACAGAGTAGACACTCGAGGTACAGGGTAACAGGGTTCTCACAGGCGAGGCGAGTCGATTCATTGCTAATCTTGATAATTGAAGAACTATAGCCGGGGGGCCCAACCTTTTCAGAAGAAGATCGACTTGAATTTCCAATACAGTCTTGCGATCGACTTACCTAATTAGAGACACAATTTTGGAGTAATCGGGTGTGTAAGATGATATTGCCAGGTTCAAAACTGCTAGGTGTGCTGATCGCGATCAACTTGTAATTAATCAATTAATCCACGATCGACCGGTTGGGCAGCCCTGAACTATAGGATTGTGCAGCCAAAGTGTTCTCCATAATTGAAGACATATAGGATTATGCGGCCATTCTCTAATCGCCTGACAGTTTGCGGCTCGAGATTTGCATTTTGTGTCTATTTTATGACTTGTTCGGCAGACCTCGTGTGGGCTTTACGAGTGCCCTCGGGAGATCATTCGTCACTCATGTTATGAGAAGATAAACCCAATGGTCAATGAGATTAAGACGCGGAGCTCTTTGTTCTTTGTGTGTCAGATACTCAGATCTGAGATATTGATTAGTCTTTTTACAGCCCGTTGTTCGGCTGGCTCGATCCTACTATCGTTTGTCGTAACAGAACCTCTTAATGCACCATCCAGAACCCTCGTCTCACTGTTGATGTTATCCGAGGTTTGGGCACCAATTGTTATTGGTTACGGTATTTTCATGGAGTTTTCAGGGGCCTTACTGTTTAAAGGGCTTTCCTTGGATAATTATCACCTAAGCTTGATATTTTCCAACTCCGAAGTGCGAAATTTACGGACGGCAAATATTCTCGAGGTTTCATCTGAAAGCGACAACACAATTCTCCTATCGGGCATGCGATTGCATGATTTCGCAATATCCGAGATGCCATTTTTTCTCAAGACCCAGTATACAGAAGTTATGGCATGGCTTGGATTAGAAGCCGGTAGTCCCAACTTCCTGTGCTGTTCTAATGGCTGATAGCTTGCTTTGTCTAGCTGTTTTCTTAGACCACGAAGATGTACTGAGATACGTCTGGGGGCCAATTGCTGAAAGGTGTGATGTTTTTATTAGTGATGGTTGAATGAACTGCAGAAATCACTCGGAAAAAGGGCCGTACGAAGTCCCTATAAGTCTGATAGATCACAAGATCTTAAAAGTAAATGTCCTTCTTCGTCTTCTCCCGTGAAACCGTCCGAAATATATGACGAAACAAACAGACAGACGACAGGCAAACATCAAAATATTAAAAATAAAAAAACTTCGAACTTACTTTGCTCGTTCAATTCTAAACATAGGTACGTCACGCGTCAGTTATGGAAATATGGACAGTCCTATCCTATTCACGCGGGATCAAGAAGCTACATTCACTATTCTCTGAACTTTTCAGTCTAATTCAACCAGGATAAACAAGGTATGGGTATTCCATTGTATACCTTAGTTCACAGGTCCCCCCATCTCGCAAGATGAGATCAGGCTGACTCGATCCTACTATCGTTTGTCGTAACAGAACCTCTTAATGCACCATCCAGAACCCTCGTCTCACTGTTGATGTTATCCGAGTTTTGGGCACCAATTGTTATTGGTTACGGTATTTTCATGGAGTTTTCAGGGGCCTTACTGTTTAAATGGCTTTCCTTGGATAATTATCACCTAAGCTTGATATTTTCCAACTCCGAAGTGCAAAATTTACGGACGGTAAATATTCTCGAGGTTTCATCTGACAACACAATTCTCCTATCGGGCATACGATTGCATGATTTCGCAATATCCGAGATGCCATTTTTCTCAAGACCCAGTATACAGAAGTTATGGCATGGCTTGGATACTTGGATTAGATGCCGGTAGTCCCAACTTCCTGTGCTGTTCTGATGGCTGATAGCTTGCTTTGTCTAGCTGTTTTCTTAGACCACGAAGATGTACTGAGATACGTCTAGGGGCCAATTGCTGAAAGGTGTGATGTTTTTATTAGTGATGGTTGAATGAACTGTAGAAATCACCCGGAAAAAGGGCCGTACGAAGTCCCCATAAGTCTGATGGATCACAAGATCTTAAAAGTAAATGTCCTTCTTCGTCTTCTTCCGTGAAACCGTCCGAAATATATGACGAAGCAAACAAACAGACGACAGACAAACATCAAAATATTAAAACTTCGAACTTACTTTGCTCGTTCAATTGTAAATGAAATGTGACAGGTAGGTACTTAGGTACGTCACGCGTCAGTTATGGAAATATGGACAGTCCTATCCTATTCACGCGGGATCAAAAAGCTACATTCACTATTCTCTGAACTTTTCAGTCTAATTCAACCAGGATAAATAAGGTATAGGTATTCCATTGTATACCTTAGTTCACAGGTCCCCCTATCTCGCAAGATGAGATCGGGAGGAAAGTTGAAACCGAAATCCAATACGCGCCGAGGCATATTATGCATGTGTGCCATACAGACGCCTGGTAATCTCCAACTGGTTTGCCATTGGTCACATGTTACCATTGTGAACTCACATGACCAACGTACGGGGTGCACCCAGAAGAGAACCCTCAGTTGTGTGGTAGCGTCTTGGAGTTCGAGCGTCTTGGAGTTCGGTGGTTCGATTCCAAGTCAAAAGGCATATTAATGAAAGGTGGAAGGTAACCACTAGGCGAGGTTAACGTCGGAGGCTTTTCCTACGACCTAACCCTTAATGCTCTATTTTTAATATCTCTTGTAGCTCTGTCAATCTTTCTTGACTTAGCGGGGCAGAGCGCTACTGTGCTCCTAATTCCTATGTGGTCAATTTCTCAAAAACATGGCATAAGGATAAAATTTCATGCCTTGGCTGGGATTGAACCCCAGCCCTCCTGTTAACCTGCCAAGGGTTTTGACCAGCGAAGGAGGCCATTTAAGTTTGCCTCATACAACTATTTAAATTTGTGTTCTGAGAAATATCTTTCGTCGCTCTCTGAACACAGGAGACTGGAGACTAGACGTAAAATAAAGTGAGCCAAGAAGGATGTGCATGAAACTGGTTTGAAATTCAGAAAACCCATTTTAGTCCACCCTGTATGGTGTACTCATGTTGTACTCAGCATTTTTGTCCTTGAATTGGTTTAGAGTGCTCAGTATAATAGCTAACTAGTCGTAACTACAGAGTTGCATTCATGCTCTTCACCAAGGCCTATATAGGTACGTTCCCCTCTGAAAAATAGTCTGGTAACTGTGTAGGTAGAGTTGTATTTTCCTTTCGGAAACTGAAAGGTTTCTCCTCTTCTAGATAGTGTGCCATCTTGGATTTCCAACAGTGGTCGGGTAAAGGCTCTACCACACCAAAAAATTGACTTCAAAAGATTAAAGCCTACTCACATTAACCTCATCCAGCCCGACTCGGGGGGCTCTTCGGCTTGGGAAAAGCAGCTCGTGATTGCCCAGATGTTCACATGTCCGGCGGCTACCAATGAGCGCAACGCTGCTTCACTTCAGTGAACTATTGGTAACTGAATTCTTCTTATTCTGCCGAGGAAAATTCGGACATTCACTAACGTCGCCCTTACCCGCAAGAAATGCTAACTCCTTTCTTCTTCTGCCAAGTTTTGTTGTCCAACTCCTTATATTTTTTACATCAAAATTGACCAATCAAATGCCTTGAGACTATGCTTAGCACGAACTTAAGAGCCAGCATTTTGTTCATAAATATGGGTGTAAGCCTACTCACATTAACCTCATCCAGCCCGACTCGGGCTCTTCGGCTTGGCAAAAGCAGCTCGTGATTGCCCAGATGTTCACATATTCGGCTACCAATGAGCGCAACGCTGCTTCACTTCGGTGAACTATTGGTAACTGAATTCTTCTTGATAATACAATTGGAATACCAATCAGAATGATTTCGGAAATTGCAGAAAGTGTCCTCAAAAAAATGAGCCACAAATTCTCGAGATACCAGTGCCAAGAATTACCAAGTCGAATCAAGAAAGGATCTAGCTATATCTAGTATCTGGGTTGATCCTGGAATTACAATCCCGACTTAATATTGGTCTTCCTGGGCGATTAATTCCGGCCCAAGGATTCTAAATCATATATATCTATTGCCTATCAAATCGCATGTATATCTACCGTTTCAAATCGGATGTTGAATGTTGATGAAAACGGTCATTCGCTAAGCATAGTCTCAAGGCATTTGATTGGTCAATTTTGACTTCAGACTGATCTAAGAACGATCATTCTTGTTCATAAATACGAGTGTTATTCTGCCGAGGAAAATTCGGACATTCACTAACCTCGTCCTTACGCGCAAGAAATGCTAACTCCTTTCTTCTTCTGCCAAGTTTTGTTGTCCAACTCCTTTTATTTTTTACGAAGAACTATCATTCCCTTTTCAATAACGACTGTGACAGATCGACAGAAGTAACTTCTCTAATCTTCTCCTAATCTCACAATTGACGGCGCTAATGCAAAAAAGGTTGCTGTCAATTTAGAAATTGCAATATTGTCATTCCATCACGCTAATTGCTAAATAATTATTCCAAACTTCGAGCGCTCAGGGACAATTTGACATTCTGTGATTTCTGTGATGGTCATTAGTCATTTTGTTTTTATAAACGTTTTCCTTTAATAATTATTACCCATTTTTTGTAATATTGTAAGTATTACTCATTGTCGTGATTGTAAGCAGTGCTTCATTTAGACTCATGACTGCGCTTGGAACAAGTTGTCCCATTATGCTAACAGTAAAAAGTGCCTCAAAGAAGACCCGTCATGGTTGATTTGATTTGATTGTTCGTCTGGTAAAGTTCAATCCTTTTCTTCTCCCTGAGTGCAAACTATCAGGATGGTAATGTTGGTGTGAGACTGTGGGGTATGGGTGTCGATATCTTGGTGACAGTGAGAGATTTATTGATGAAGTTGTTCGTACATATAAAACCAATACCCTTTTCAATAACGACTGTGACAGATCGACAGAAGTAACTTCTCTAATCTTCTCCTAATCTCACAATTGACGGCGCTAATGCAAAAAAAGGTTGCTGTCAATTTAGAAATTGCAATATTGTCATTCCATCACGTTAATTGCTAAATAATTATTTCAACGTTCGAGCGCTCAGGGACAATTTGACATTCTGTGATGGTCATTAGTCATTTTGTTTTTATAAACCTTTTCCTTTAATAATTATTACCCATTTTTTGTAATATTGTAAGTATTACTCATTGTTGTGATTGTAAGCAGTGCTACATTTAGACTCATGACTGCGCTTGGAACAAGTTGTCCCATTATGCTAACAGTAAAAAGTGCCTCAAAGGAGAAGAAGAAGATGATGAAGAAGAAAATGAAAACGACGAGATTTTATGATTCAGAAATTAAATAAAAATATCATTGTCTGACATGCAACTAAGTCGTAACGACTTACGACAACATATAACGAATATTGAATATGTATAATTATTAAAGTGTGTACCTATATTTATTTCGTTATCTTGCTAATGACTCGATTGCGGCCAAACGACTTTTGTAAGCGATTTGTTGTGTCGTGTTGATCATCGCTATGAATACAGCGCCTTTGTCCTTTGAGTTATGCGAAAACATGATCAAATACCTCAATACTTTGACATCAATACGTTCTATTGATGACAGCTAATTCACATCGGTAGCTTAGTGTGTGGCTTTCATCAATAGCTGTTATCAGCATTTGTTTTTGTTTCGAGTGATGACAGCTGATGGTTTCGAGGGGATAGCTGATGTCCTTCAGTGTTATATGTACTTTGGAAAAGACGGAAAAATCGTCTTTTACCGAAATTAATTTGTGAAAAGTTTAGGAATAGTTTAAAAAATACTGTTCGAGTTTCATTAATTGATTTGTTTGTTAAAGCGATGTCACCAGGGCCGGATTAGCCCCCCGCGGGGCCCGGGGCAGTTTCAAAGGCGCGGGGCCCCAGTTTGGGCTTGATCGAACTTAAAATTTTCAGCGCAGGCGAAATTTTTCAAAAAGTAGGTAGATATGTGCCTCATGCTTTGTCACAAGTTAATTTTTGACGTACCTAATTCGTAGATATTTTCTTATCCATCCTAATTTTCGCTGAACGCTAAAGTGAGCAAAATAAAATAGAGTGCTTCCAATGTCCACTTGCAGTGTGTTGCTAAATTTGTTCTTTCTTCTTTCGCAAATCTTCAAATTCGCCCGAAGGGCGTTTCGTGTCCAATAGGTTTGAGTAGAAAGTGTTGGTGTTGGTGCAAGATCGGATTTACATATCTGTTGAGATTCCAATGTCCACTTGCAGTGTGTTGCTAAATTTGTTCTTTCTTCTTTCGCAAATCTTCAAATTCGCCCGAAGGGCGTTTCGTGTCCAGTAGGTTTGAGTAGAAAGTGTTGGTGTTGGTGCAAGATCGGATTTACATATCTGTTGAGTGCGTGGTACGTGTTTGTTATGCAGTGATTGTGGTTCTTTTAAAGTGGTCTACTAGTGAACTCCTATTATACGCGTGACTTTTTTTTTGTTATTTTTTGCTGGGGTATAATTTGTGTGCTGGGGTATAATTTGTGTGCTTCTTAGTGGTCTATTACTCGTATATCCCTGACTTCTTTTGTGTTAATTTTTGCGGAACCTTTCTTTTAGTTTGTGACATGCCAACTTTACTGTTTTGTTTATTTACGTCTTCCGTACTTCATGGGACTGGTACCTACATCCAAGTGCTGATACTTTGATCTGACAGTCTAAATAAAGCACTCGTACCTAAACGTCCTCAACATAACTTCGTTCTCACTAAGCTTGAACTGCTCTTTTACTTTGTTTCCAAGTGTTTTATGTTCCAAGCGTTCGTAAGTTGTTAACACCTTTGATATTTCATTCCCGTCATGGTTGATTTGATATGATTGTTCGAGATATTGGAAAAATCCTACAATGCTGCAGTGAGCACCGAAGTTGTGATATAATAACACAAAGAAATGCATTTATTTATTTATTTATAATTTCGTTCTCACTAAGCTTGTACTGATCTTTTACTTTGTTTCCAAGTGTTTTATGTTCAAAGTGTTCGTAAGTTGTTCACAAGGCAGACGCACTACCAACTAAGCTAACTAGGCTGGCTGTACTGCTCTTTTACTTTGTTTCCAAGTGTTTTATGTTCAAAGTGTTGGTAAGTTGTTAACACCTTTGATATTTCATTCCCGTCATGGTTGATTTGATTTGATTGTTCGTCTGGTAAAGTTCAATCCTTTTCTTCTCCCTGAGTGCAAACTATCAGGATGGTAATGGTAAGTCAATGTTGGTGTGAGACTGTGAGGTATGGGTGTCGATATCTTGGTGACAGTGAGAGATTTATTGATGAAGTTGCTCGTACATATAAAACCAATATGTATGGTCATATTGGTTTGAATATGTTTGGTCATATTGGTTTTATCTCGAGGGCTCATATATTGGATATTGATTTTGAAACCAATACGAGTCATATTGGTTTGAATATGTTTGGTCATATTGGTTTTATCTTGAGGGCTCATATATTGGATATTGATTTTACCCCCAGGTGAAGAGATTGGAGAAATGTCACAGATCGACATAAAATAATAGAAAGTAAAAAGAAAAAAAAATCAATAAAAATAATTTTAGATGAGTTATTATGGTGTATTTTGTCACTTGAAATTTTACCTCTATCAAAAAAAGAAGAAGGAAAAAACCAATATACACTGAGAAAAAAATCAATTTGAATTATATGGACGATTTTTAAGACTTTAATACTCCAACTTAATCAGTTTTAATAACTTGAAAGTCAGGACACGTGATTGAGTAATGGGCATTGCTAATAATGATACTCGCTCATATGCAAATTATTATTATTTTAATTGGCTTGTCCTGAACCACAGTCAACCATCGTGTGTACTTGCGCTTGTTCTTTAAAGCAGAGAGAACCCTTTGAAACTGTCACGTGTTTGCAGACTGTATTGTGCTTACTTTTCGTTTGACCATATTGTTTTGTAGAAGTATCAACCGGTTTTTACGAGCATTGTTTTGTGTTGTGTTTTTTTATTTTGTTTTTATGGTCGTGTGTTTCATTGTTTATTCCATTCTTCCTTTGTTTGCATAAAATATTGTTTACAGAGTTTACACTTTTTGAAATGGAAAAAAAATCCATATGAATTTTTATAAGGAAACAATAAACTGGTAATTGGGGACCGACTTAAACTCCCTATCCCTATATCCTTAGGGTTAGTATATCTGACTCATTGACTGAGTAGTTCACTGAAAAGAGTAGTTCTTTCTTACAACTCACTCACTCTTTTCATAACCCTAAATACCTATACACGTAATTATTTCTTCTTCTAAGCCTGCCCTTTGTTGGTGAAATGTACAGAGATTCGCGCGAGTCGGATAATGAGATGGTAATTGCATTTTGGCAACAGTGCGTAGTTAGTCCGCGATTACAATTAAGTAGTTGAAACAGTTCCTGTGTTCATGGTTCTTGTTCATTCAGATTAGATACGTTGATAAACATCCGTAACAAGTTGTTAAGGCTCAGAAAACTTAATTTCAGAACGTCTTAATCAAATTTGACATTTTGATGTACTTAAGGATTAGACGGAAAGGTTAGACTGTTAAAGACGGAAAAATCGTCTTTTACCGAAATTAATTTGTGAAAAGTTTAGGAATAGTTTAAAAAATACTGTTCGAGTTTCATTAATTGACTTGTTTGTTAAATCGATGTCACTAATCGATATTTTCTCTTTGTTGTTTCAGGTATGTATGTGAATTGCGAAAACGTTACGTTCGTCAGTCGGATAGCTTGGAATTCATTGGGGTATAATACGAAGAAAAACAGAGAGACACCAATATTTGGGTAATGTAAAAACTGAGAAATTTGAGTTTTCCGGCCTCAGTCAGGCTGGATGAGAAGACGCCCAAGGAATCGGCGTTTCTGCGGCGCGGCGTCAAACTCCTTAAAAATAGTAGGCGCGGCCTTTGATTTGTTGTGCTAGAACAGGGTTTCTCAAAATGTGCAAGGGGCACTGCACAACTTTAAACGGTCATTTAGGGCACCGCGGCCCAAAAAGTTTGAGAACCCCTGTACTAGAAAGTTGACAATTATGACTTTAAAAAGAAAGGAATAAAGCCGTATCACAAGAGATCCAATGGAATTGATATGACAAACCCACTGGTAAGATGCTGAGATAATCGAAATGGATATTATGATAGAAAAAAACACCGCAACTCATATAATAACTGCCCGCCGTGCGACGCATTCACTGATACTGTCTGAGACAAAAGTCTTCTGATTGTAATCACCGATCATAATGGAAAAATAGATAAAATACCTAGGTATGGGCTGATTGATATTGCCCCAAACAATAACTTATCCGGCCCTGGATGTCACTAATCGATATTTTCTCTTTATTGTTTCAGGTATGTATGTGAATTGCGAAAACGTTACGTTCGTCAGTCGGATAGCTTGGAATTCATTTGGGTAATACGAAGAAAAACAGAGAGACACCAATATTTGGGTAATGTAAAAACTGAGAAATTTGAGTTTTCCGGCCCCACTCTGGCTAGGTGAGAAGACACCCAAGGAATCGGCGTTACTGCGGCGCGGCGTTAAACTCCTTAAAAATAGTAGGCGCGGCCTTTGGTTTGTTGTGCTAGAACAGGGTTTCTCAAAATGTGCAAGGGGCACTGCACAACTTTGAAGGTCATTTAGGGCACCGCGGCCCAAAAAGTTTGAGAACCCCTGTGCTAGAAAGTTGACAATTATGACTTTAAAACGAAAGGAATAAAGCCGTATCACAAGAGATCCAATGGAAATGATATGACAAACCCACTGGTAAGATGCTGAGATAATCGAAATGGATATTATGATAGAAAAAACACCGCAACTCATATAATAACTGCCCGCCGTGCGACGCATTCATTGATACTGTCTGAGACAAAAGTCTTCTAATTGTAATCACCGATCATAATTGAAAAATAGATAAAATAGGTATAGGCTGATTGATATTGCCCCAAACAATAACCTTATATCTAGTTGGATAGATCTTTGCTGAGTGTGTGGTACTTTTTGAGGACCTATCAAATCTATAGTTACTTTTATGCAGGAATAGAAAACACCTGAGTGACCTGAGATTCCTGAGAGCTCAATTCATAAAGGACATTGATGTACGTACGTCACATTATTAGATTTCTCGAAAGTTGAAAGTGTCTTCAATGTTGATCGACATCGCCTGAAAAACTTCCACATTTTGGGATTTTCTTCCATTCTTTCTTTTTACTAATCCTTTGATCTTACCTACTTCATATGGATTGTAGGCTCTGAAATTGGACGTTTTTCGACTGGAGTGTAGGTAGACAGATCTTAATGTTCGGTACACTATGAACTGAGTTCGAAGTCAGAAGACCTGCGTTCGAAGAGAGAAAAAAAGGAATTTTTCATAAACTCACAGGAACTTGCTCGTCACTTGTAAACATTTCTCCATTGACTACCGTACGAGTACTGATTAGTAGATTAGTACCGATTTACTACCTAACGGTTCCAAAATATTACAACGAATTAAAACTGGAATTAGAACCTCTAATGAAGAAGCTTCTGGTTTGTGGTGTCTTCAGGTATGTTTGGAATGCCCAACACTCGTCATCAGCTCAAAATCAAGCCATCTTCACTTCTAGTCTCATCAAGAAGTGAAATTGGTTCAACTAGGTAGGTTCTTAGCAACTAGTTTCTCGACCTTGAGTTTACGGTCTTGAAATGGTCAAGATGTCCATTGTGGAGGTCCCGGGTTCAATTCCCTAGTTTCCTGACGGGATTGTCATGTACAATATTTTAGGCAGGGTCGAAGTTTGTTTGGCTTTTTGCTCGAGATTCTGTATGATATCAACCTTGAACCTTGAGAAGTTTTGTATTTTAAATGAGTGACCTGCTGATGGCATAAAAGCGATCTGTGAGTAAAGAATTGTAATTCTAAGGTCAGCCACTCACTATCAAGTACACCTGATCAGGTCCACCTGTCAGGTCTATTTGACAGTGTGTGTGTGCTCATCAGCTTGATAGTGTGTGTGTGTGTGCTCATCAGCTATCAGGTAGACCTGACAGGCGGACCTAATCAGGTGTACTTGTCAGGTCTACCTGATAGTGAGTGGCTGGCCTAAAGGATGCTCCTTATAAAACTGTGATGTCATGAGGCAAAAATGAAAGGCACAAATAAATAAATAAATAAGTACTAGTGTTCACCAAAAATCGCAAAAATTCAACTATTCATTTGTGGTGAAAGAACCTTTTAGATAGTTCCATATGCTCGGAAGGTTCGTTGACATCTTCTGCTTGTCCAACCCTGTATATCGATATCACATTCAAGTTTGCGTGGGTCTCCCCTGTCACATAACTTCACATTAGATCTCATAAGATGCACTTCACTATCTGCCAGCAGTTCCAGTTCTAATACTCCATATCAAACCACATGTATTGTGTTGTGCGCCTACCATGTTGTAGTTGTGGTGAAGAGATTTTGATTCAGCTTTTGTCAAAACTAGAATCATATCCGTTCAAAATTGACAGTAGAAACTTAGAAAAGGGTCGCTTTGTGGTCTTAATTGGCTGGATCAATCCGATAATCGAAAGAGTAAATGCCCAGAAATCGGACAAATCGTTAAGTCCTTTGCCAAATCTAAGAATATTCTTAAATGGACCCAAAATCTAACTAAAAAAAAAGGTTCGTTGACATCTTCTGTCTGTCCAACCCTGTATATCGATATCACATTCTAGTTTGCGTGGGTCTCCCCTGTCACATAACTTCACATTAGATCTCATGAGATGCACTTCACTATCTGCCAACAGTTCCAGTTCTAATGCTCCATATCAAACCACATGTATTGTGTTGTGCGCCTACCAACCTACCATGTTGTAGTTGTGGTGAAGAAATTTTGATTCAGCTTTTGTCAAAACTAGAATCATATCCATCGATCGGCGAAGTTGTTCACTCATTATGCGAATTATGAAAGGGAAAGACCAACCTTGGTCCATTTCAGCAACTTTCAACGCGGTTTTTGCGAGGAATTTCGCGAACTTTTACTCCGAGAGTAAAACACGGAACTTGGAGTGTCATTCATTTGCTTTGACAGAATTCAATTATTGCTTCGTTTCCATAATGTTATGAGGAATATTGAATCTCGGGACAGATGAGAGATTATGTTACCCGAAGAAAGTATGAAGTGGTCAGTCGAGTCGTGTGTGGTTTTGAGATGAACTTTAGTGTCGCACAATGCTTAAGGAAATCTCGTGATGATGCAGTCTGTGTGAGTTTAATATGTTTGAGAGTTGTAGCGTTCTCATGAGGACAGGTGCTTGGTCAGATGACATTTTTTGTATGTGTAAAGGGTTTTGTTTTAGGGGATTTGAAACAGATTTGATTGTTCTGAAAAGTTTGTGAATAATGAACTTATGATGGCTGGTCAGTCGAGTCGTGTGTGGTTTTGAGATGAACTTTAGTGTCGCACAATGCTTAAGGAAATCTCGTGATGATGCAGTCTGTGTGAGCTTAATCTGAGAGTTGTAGCGTTATCATAAGAACAGGTGCTTGGTCAAAGGATGTTTTTTGTATGAGAATTTTTGAGTTTTAGGGGATTTGATTCGAGTTTACACAAGTAGATCTGATTGTTCTGGAAACTCTGGAAAGTGACGAGTTTGTGAATAATGGACTTATGATTATGATGGATCTACACTTAAAGTAGTGGTAGATAGTGTGATAATTACATGTGCATGTACTTGTGACATACTTATATTGCAAGTTTGTGTTGTTCCTCCGCTGACGAGGAAGCACCTAAACTGTAACAAATCAAAAACGAATAAAATCTAATTCCATTTTTATTTCTTTCTCTCGTCACTGTTGTCAGTTTAGATTGGGCCTTGTGATAACAGACACGGCACATGTGTGCACCCAGCCAGGGCTGGGGATAGGGGGCACCCTTCCAGGGTGGGGGTTACAGGGAAAGCACCCAACCAGGGCCTTGAATGGAGGAAAAATTAGGGTCCAAAATGAGATCGGAAGGAATACTAGGGTGCAAATTGGCATTGATAAAAAAATAGAGTGTTGTGATTGATTGAAAATCAGAGTAGAAAATGCCGTCCTAGTTAGCTTGGAGGGCTACGCATCTGCCTTGTAAGCGCTAGGTCGCAGGTTCGATTCCCGCCCGAGGCGGATTTTATCCTGAACGGATAGGGTTCGTTCTCATAACGGCTGGCTCTTCTTTCTCTCTGTTTCAGACTAATTTGAAATAATGGCCGGAATAGCAAAAAATGGCAATAGTAAAGTTGTAAGTAATAGTACAGAGAGTGTGTCAGAATTGTCCTTTTCCACTGACACGACCAGCTTACAGGAATTAATCGAGAGTGAATTAGCCATGCGTGACCATTCTAATACAATTAACAAGTCCAGTAACAGTTGTGTCTCTATGTCTAACAGTAACAGTGTTGTGTGTTCGGATAGTAATGTAAATAACATGAGTGTACCTATTAACAAACATATAGCCCACGACTCTTCACCAAGCTCCAAGTTTGACCAGATTTTTCGTGAAACATTCAAAGAAGACAGTGATATTGAAGAGACGTACACCAATACACCAGAAATCCTTAGTCCTCAGTTAACCAGCTCCACAGAGCTCCTAGACATGTCTTATTCAATGAAATTTGAAAAGCTAACACAACAAGAAACCTACAATAAACAGATCATGGATCCCTTGGCACATCAGATCAACAGAGACGATGTAGAGGTAGATTCGTTAGATCTCCTAGACATGTCTTATTCAATGAAATTTGAAAAGCTAACACAACAAGAAACCTACAATAAACAGATCATGGATCCCTTGGCACATCAAATCAACAGAGACGATGTAGAGGTAGATTCGTTAGATAGAATAACGGTGGATAATGTTTGTTTCTTGTGGATACCTACCGATATCGCGGAGGAGTTGCGCAGGGAAGACTTTCATCTTCTTTCAATCCCCCGTTTGGGTTGCGCCTGAAGGCATGTTACTCACCAAGTGATATACTGAACAGAACTTTCCATCGTGCCAACTGTTGAAACATGTATTGCGCTCATATCCCCTTCCCATTTTCTTTATGTCCCAGCCGAGTTTTGTTATTTAAGTGATTCAACGGAGGGTATACTCGTTTTTTTTTTTTCTTTTTAGGATACTGTTCTGTTCTGAAACTGGTGGCATAATGGGGCTTCTGGTCCTAAGCTTACAGTCTGTATAAAGCACCAGTTCGAGTCGATCTGGTCGATCCCTTTAACGTGCAGCTAGTATAAAGCCCTATTTACTTACAAAGACGTAGACTACGTACAGTCAGAGAGACATCTTCATCTTCAATTCTTCATCATGGAGCAACTGAAGGTGCGTCCAGACTACAGTCGATCGATATCGATTGGAACCTACATAAAGTAGGTAAGGTGAAAGGATTTTAGCATTTTGTTGCAAAAACAAGGCCCGTCTGTGAAAATGATAGAGACTCTATCAATGATAATGATAGAGACTCTATCATTAGGTTTTGCAGGCGGCTACGCGCTACTCAAAGTCACGCTTCTACGCTTCCAATTTGAGACGGGCCTAAGAAGTTGGAAGTATTTCAGACGATGTCGATGGTCGATCATACTGGAGACTCTACTTTAGCTCATCTGCGGTTCTGTTTGACAATATCCAAGTCTGTTTGACGAAGTACTTTATGGCCTTTTCCACAAGTTTGGCCATGCCTCGGGATGAACTAGCGGGATTCCGGAGCGAAGCGACGGAATTCAGCTAGTATAAGATATAAGTATATACAATAGAACATCTCCTAGGCCGCCACCAGTTAAGCTAACTATTCTTTTAGGAGTTCTTACCACGTTACTTATTTGCAGCAGGAATATTCTGAAGATTGTGTTTATTCATATGGTCCAAATAAAGGTCCATGCCAAATTTGGTGCTTTCCTGACGAAATGCAGCTTTTTTGACGTTAGGCCACCGACTAATAGGTATTCTTTAACCACGATCGAATAAACTACGGACCAAAAAATTCCCGGAGGGACGGACCCAGCTTGTTTGCATTAAAGATTTGTTTAGTTTACTGTCTTGTTTCCTTGCATCGCTGAGTTTTGGATGTCATCAATATCTAACAGCTGTCCTTATAGTGATCACTTCACACTATGGAATATGTATCTCTATCGAATCTATAGCTCTAACAAGTTTGTGCATTGTACATACATTAAGCCCGGTTCATGCGGTAGGTACTCATGTCTCAACTTCGTCTTCTAAACCTGGTTTTTCGACAAATCGTTGCGCGTGTATGCGATATTTGCGCAAATTTCAGATCTAAACGAGCGAAATTTGCGCAAATGTCGGTTACACATGCAACGTTCTGTCTTAAAACCAAATTGAAAGACTATCTGCCGAAATACCAGGTTTGAAGACCATGTTGGGATACATGTGTATCCGGCGTGTATCCGGCCTAACACTGCCTTCAGTTTATTGATATTCCGCAGGACAATCTTCATCAGTACCTCTTCTAGTATGATTATTATTCACTGTAGTATGATTATGATTATTCACTTCGTGTAAAAAAATTATTACTATTATTCACTTTGTTTTTACTACAAGTGTTCGGATTGTTTTATTGTTTCTGTGCAGGATCTTGTGATTTTTTGCATTGAAGATTTGTTTAGTTTACTGTCTTGTTTCCTTGCATCACTGAGTTTTGGATGTCATCAATATCTAACAGCTGTCCTTATAGTGATCACTTCACACTATCGAATATGTACATCTCTATCGAATCTATAGCTCTAACAAGTTTGTACATTGTACATACATTAAGCCCGGTTCATGCGGTACTCATTTCTCTCAACCTGGTCTTCCAAACCTGGTTTTTCGACAAATCGTTGCGTGTGTATGCGATATTTGCGCAAATTTCAGATCTAAACGAGTGAAATTTGCGCAAATGTCGGTTACACATGCAACGTTCTGTCTTAAGACCAAATTGAAAGACTATCTGCCGAAATACC
Organism: Diaphorina citri; assembly: GCF_000475195.1. Classification (NCBI taxonomy): domain Eukaryota; kingdom Metazoa; phylum Arthropoda; class Insecta; order Hemiptera; family Psyllidae; genus Diaphorina; species Diaphorina citri. The sequence goes on along the minus strand of NW_007379259.1, from coordinate 20,114 downwards.
AGGTTTGAAGACCATGTTGGGATACATGTGTATCCGGCCTAACACTGCCTTCAGTTTATTGATATTCCGCAGGACAATCTTCATCAGTACCTCTTCTAGTATGATTATTATTCACTGTAGTATGATTATGATTATTCACTTCGTGTAAAAAAATTATTACTATTATTCACTTTGTTTTTACTACAAGTGTTCGGATTGTTTTATTGTTTCTGTGCAGGATCTTGTGATGATACCATTGAGGAAGTCATTAGTGTTGGCTACGTCTGCTAGATGATGTCACGATGTCATTACCTACTTTGAGTACTTTGTTTCTGTTTCGAATTTGACCTTGTCCTCTTCCCTTCTCTCAGTAGACACAGTTTTTGCAATCTCCAATTTTATGGTCTCATTGTTTCAGAATTTCAGATTCACTCGGGCTCCTTGAATTTCGAAGTGGTAAGAATATCCCAAATCCCAAAGCCAGCCAGCCGAGCCTGGTTAGCTTAGAGCAGTGGTTTTTCCGCAGGACAATCTTCATCAGTACCTCTTCTAGTATGATTATTATTCACTGTAGTATGATTATGATTATTCACTTCGTGTAAAAAATTATTACTATTATTCACTTTGTTTTAATACAAGTCTTCGGATTGTTCAAAGCGCGGGGCCCCCAAAAGCGCGGGGCCCGTGGCAGTCTGCCATTCTGCCTTATGGGTAATCCGGCCCTGTCCAGATCATTGAGAAATCAGAATCATCACAAGAGCAAGAGGATAGCAATTCTGTAAGTAGAACTTTCATGTGTTACTTTCTATTATCAGGTGTGTTCTCCTAGTCATTGTTACCAAGCTATATCTCAAACTGCCCATGTGTCCGATAGTCCGATGTAAAGACAAATGTTTTAATGGATAATGGTGGCTCAAGATTCCATAAGATTCTCATGTGTCTTTTGTACGAGTCTTAATTGTTTCTTGTATGTCCTAATTTTTGTGCTGTGTGATTGGTAATAGAGCCTTATCTTAAGTACATATACAACTCTCTTTCCAGGAGTTAAGTTGTTGTCGAGTTCGACCCAGGGTTGAATGGTAGAGATTGTTCTGCGCAATCATTTCGCCTTTAGTACATTATTGTTGTATTTTGTACATGGACATAATATGTCCAACAATATAATTCTTACGTGATGACCGTCACACCGTCACATAGACCCTTGTGGTACATCCTGACTTAGGTCAGGTACTCTCCGTACACAAAAGCCCACTCCCTCTGCCAAGAGAGCTAGGGTGACATCCCCTGGTCTTTTTAAAGGTTAGTCACTCACGCAGCTCACGCTCCACCTGTCTGACAGACCGAGATATGTCCTAGGTCTATCAGACAGTTGGAATGTGAGTGGCCGTCCTTTCACCAAATCAAGATACAGAGTGTGGACGGAAGTCACCAAATTTGATTGAATCATAGAGATAGAGAGAAGGAAAATAACTTTTAAATCTGAAACAGACCTGTGAAGTTGTATAAGTTATTTTCCCCTCTCACTATCAATATGGACCTTCACAAAGTTACCGAGGGCTCCTGCCTTGTAAGCCCTGGTTCGTGGGTTCGATTTCCACCCGGGGGCGAACTTTGTCCTTATCAGATAAGGTTCGTTCTTGGGACACTGGCTTTCTCCAATCCCGTCCTTCTCCTATTCGATTTCGGGACGATAAGACCTCAGTAGGGGCGATAAGACCACAGTTCTACAGGTATAGTGGTTAGCGGGGCTACTTCGAATTTAGAGGTGGGTGGTTCGAGTCCAAGTCATCATAGAATTTAGCGTGAGAATAGCATTTGTGACATGTGACACTAACACAGTTCAAATTCCTTTCATTAATTAAAATGTATTCAACTGTTTCCCGTGGGTCCTAACTTGGTAAGTTAGAATGACAGAGTTTGCAAACTCAACAATGTAATTTAATGACGTACTTGTGACCAACACAAAGTTTGCAAACTAAGCGTTGAGGACCTATCAAATCTATAGTTACTTTTATGCAGGAATAGAAAACACCTGAGTGACCTGAGATTCCTGAGAGCTCAATTCATAAAAGACATTGATGTACGTCACATTATTAGATTTCTTGAAAGTTGAAAGTGTCTCCAATGTTGATCGACATGGCCTGAAAAACTTCCATATTTTGGGATTTTCTTCCATTCTTTCTTTTTACTAATCCTTTGATCTTACCTACTTTATATGGATTGTAGGCTCTGAAATTGGACGTTTTTCGACTGGAGTGTAGTTAGACAGATCTTAATGTTCGGTACACTATGAACTGAGTTCGAAGTCAGAAGACCTGCGTTCGAAGAGAGAAAATAAGGAATTTTTCATAAACTCACAGGAACTTGCTTGTCACTTGTAAACATTTCTCCATTTACTACCGTACGAGTACTGATTAGTACCGATTTACTACCTAACGGTTCCAAAATATTACAACGAATTAAAACTGGAATTAGAACCTCTAATGAGGAAGCTTCTGGTTTGTGGTGTCTTCAGGTATGTTTGGAATGCCCAACACTCGTCATCAGCTCAAGATCAAGCCATCTTCATTTCTGGTCTCATCAAGAAGTGAAATTGGTTCAACTAGGTTCTTAGCAACTAGTTTCTCGACCTTGAGTTTACGGTCTTGAAATGGTCAAGATGTCCATTGTGGAGATCCCGGGTTCAATTCCCTAGTTTTCTTACGAGATTGAGAATACTCAGCAGGGTCAAAGTTTGTTTGGCTTTTTGCTCGAGATTCTGTATGATTTCAACCTTGAATCTTGAGAAGTTTTGTACTTTAAATGAGTGACTTGCTGATGGGATAAAAGCGATCTGTGAGAAAAGAATTGTAATTGTAAGGTCAGCTACTCACTATCAGGTACACCTGTCAGGTCTATTTGACATGTTTTGTTACCGTCAAGATAAACAAACCGTCTAATAATCACTGCATTCAATGGGTTAACATGAAGTACGTTCGCATTTGGCATTATTAGCCCATGTGTGCAAATGAGTCCGGTATACGTACATACATTTATATTGCCAATGTGTGGTTTTTTGTACGCAAAATCATTACAGACGAAGAAAGTCTGTGCATATCACAGAATCGCGCACACTGCCTTCAGTTTATTGATATTCCGCAGGACAATCTTCATCAGTACCTCTTCTAGTATGATTATTATTCACTGTAGTATGATTATTCACTTCGTGTAAAAAATTATTACTACTATTCACTTTGTTTTACTACAAGTGTTCGGATTGTTTTATTGTTTCTGTGCAGGATCTTGTGATGATACCATTGAGGAAGTCATTAGTGTTGGCTACGTCTGCTAGATGATGTCACGATGTCATTACCTACTTTGAGTACTTTGTTTCTGTTTCGACTTTGACCTTGTCCTCTTCCCTTCTCTCAGTAGACACAGTTTTTGCAATCTCCAATTTTATGGTCTCATCGTTTCAGAATTTCAGATTCACTCCGGCTCCTTGAATTTCGGAGTGGTAGGAATATCCCAAAGCCAGCCAGCCTGGTTAGCTTAGAGCAGTGGTTTTCAAACTTATAGGTAGTCCGCCAGTCTAGTTAGGTTGGAGGGTAGCGCGTCTGCCTTGTAAGCGCTAGGTCAGTGGTTCTCAATCTTTTTTTGCATGGCGCCCCCTTTGGGCATATTCTCATTTTTTCACGCCCCCCCTACCTTACCCAACCCCTCGGTATATTATTTTTACCTATGGGTTTTATGAAATAACAAAACGAACCAACCTCAGCAGTTAGCGCGGGAGGAATTTCAGAACTGGAGGTTTATAGGAAAAGCCCCCCTCCCCTGATTTGTCTCCACGCCCCCCAGTTTGAGAACCTCTGGCTTAGAGGGTAGCACGCCTATCTTTGGCGAACTATATCATTAGCAGATAAGGTTTGTTTTCGGAACGGCTGGTTTTCTCCCATCCTGTCTTCCTTCTCTCTTCGCTTTCGGGGTGATAAGACCTCTTTTAGTCTGTTCTTACAGTCTAAAAAATCTCTTTTCATTGTTCGATTTTGGATCTTCTCGTTTCATTCTCGTATCACGCACCACACTCTCACGTAATGTTAGGCAGTGTCTGGGTGATGACGTCACTGTTGTCAGTTTAGATTGGGCCTTGTGATAACAGACACGGCACATGTGTGCACCCAGCCAGGGCTGGGGATAGGGGGCACCCTCCAGGGTGGGGGTTACAGGGAAATGGGGGGCACCCAACCAGGGCCTTGAATGGAGGAAAAATTAGGATGCAAAATGAGATAGGAAGGAATACTAGGGTGCAAATTGGCATTTATAAAACATTAGAGTGTTGTGATTGTTTGAAAATCAGAGTAGAAAATGCCGTCCTAGTTAGCTTGGAGGGCTACGCGTCTGCTTTGTAAGCGCTAGGTCGCAGGTTCGATTCCCGCCCGAGGCGGATTTTATCCTGAACGGATAGGGTTCGTTCTCATAACGACTGGCTCGTATCCCGTCTTTCTTCTCTCAAAGAGTAGAAAATGGAATCCCGGTGGATAATGTTTGTTTCTTGTGGATACCTACCGATATCGCGGAGGAGTTGCGCAGGGAAGACTTTCATCTTCTTTCAATTCCCCGTTTGGGTTGCGCCTGAAGGCATGTTACTCACCAAGTCAAAAAGTGATATGCTGAACAGAACTTTCCACCGTGCCAACTGTTGAAACATGCATTGCGCTCATACCCCCTTCCCATTTTCTTTATGCCCCAGGCAGTGCAATAGTCCTAAATTAAAATGGACGCGGCACACAAGGGATCAGGAAGAGACCGCCTTGCCCCAGCCGAGTTTTGTTATTTAAGTGATACAACGGAGGGTATTTTTTCTTTTTAGGATACTGTTCTGTTCTGAAACCTGTGGCATAATGGGGCTTCTGGTCCTAAGCTTACAGTTTGTATAAAGCACCAGTTAGAGTCGATCCCTTTAACGTGCAGGTAGTATAAAGCCCTATTTACTTACAAAGACGTACACTACGTACAGTCAGAGAGACATCTTCAATTCTTCATCATGGAGCAACTAAAGGTGCGTCCAGACTACAGTCGATCGATATCGATTGGAACCTACATAAAGTAGGTAAGATGAAAGGATTTTAGCATTTTGGTGCTAAAACGAGGCCCGTCTCACATTGGAAGCGTAGTCGTGCGACTTTTAGTAGCGCGTACTTAGGCTCCAGCAAAATCAAACCTATGAAAATGATAGAGACCCTCAGAATAAGAATAACATAGAAGGAGGGTTTAGGACCAAAACGAAAGACACTTTTCAAATCGAAGGTTATATATCAGCTGATTTGGTACCAGTGCCGGACCATGAATAATTTCCTGGGTAGGATGATTTTTACAGAAATTTTGAAACATTATTTCTGCTTTTTTACGAAACTTTTACTTTTAACAACTTCTAAGTAAATTCGATGGGTACCTTATCTTATTTATCCATTATTGACTTTAAAAATTCATAAAACCATTCAGAGAAATTGAAAATACAGATCGGGACTGCAAAATGTAAACAAAGATTTCAATAATTTTCAGAAAATTTCCACCAATGAGAGAAGAGTTTTGACTAACCAAATTTGTTTAGTCAGCTGTTCGTGAACTGTCCTTCGACCTTGATATGTAAAAAGACCCAAACCTTCCTTCTATGTTATTCTTATTCTGAGTAGAGACTCTATCATTTGGTTTCGCAGGCGGCTACGCGCTACTCAAAGTCACGCTACTACGCTTCCAATTTGAGACGGGCCTAAGAAGTTGGAAGTATTTCAGACGATGTCGATGGTCGATCATACTGTAGACTCTACTTTAGCTCATCTGCGGTTCTGTTTGACAATATCCAAGTCTGTTTGACGAAATCTCATCTCTGTTGTTGAATCATTCACTTTGTGTGTTGTCGAGTTCGACCCAGGGTTGAATGGTAGATATTGTTCTGCGCAATCATTTCGCCTTTAGTACATTATTGTTGTATTTTGTACACGATTATGTCCATGTCCAATAATGTAATTCTTACGTGATGACCGTCACACCGTCACATAGAGCCTTGTGATACATCCTGACTTAGGTCAGGTACTCTCCGTACACAAAAAGCCCGCTCTGAGACTTAGGTGCTCCTTCTGCCAAGAAAGCTAGGGTGACATCCCCTGGTCTTTTTAAAGGTTAGTCACTCACGCAGCTCACACTCCACCTGTCTGACAGACCGGGATATGTCCTAGGTCTATCAGACAGTTGGAATGTGAGTGGCCGTCCTTTCACCAAAATGAGATACAGAGTGTGGACGCAAGTCACCAAATTCGACTGAATCATACAGATAGAGAGAAGGAAATAACTTTTAAATCTGAAACATACCTGTGAAGTTGTATGAGTTATTTCCCCTCTCACTATCAATATGGAGGTTCACAAAGTTACCGAGACATCCATCAAGATGTTGACTGAGTCACCCTGAATATGGTTCAAGCTTTCTATCCTCTCCTGAAGATCGTTAGCAGTTTAACGACTTGAGGATGGAATGGGTTTTAATTAACATTTATTGAGTGTTATTGGTTTTATATTAATTGATTAAGGAAAGAACTTGGTGTCGTTCTTGCTAATGAAATTGGAATCTGCCGTGTGTAGCTGTAGTTGTGTACACATGGAGAGTATTGGGTGTGTATCAAGTTCTGATACAGGATGCTAGGAGATGCACACTTAAAAGTATTCTCTTGACAACATGTACAGAACATGGACTGAAGAATCTTTTATTTCTGCACTTCAGAAAACAAGGGAAACTCTCTCCTTTGAATTGATTACGTTTGTGATTTCTCTGGTAGAGATTGCCTTTGGCAGTAGGCAGTACCTATTATATCCTTCGATACACAGATGATATCCTTTGATCCACAATTTAAAAATTGGTCCCTCAGTTGAAAAATTGGACAAAAATCCCAAACTTCAGTAAAATTATCTTAATCCTTTGTTAATCGGGAGGTGCATTGTTTGTCCTTTGATCCACAATTTAAAAATTGGTCCCTCAGTTGAAAAATTGGACAAAAATCCCAAACTTCAGTAAAATTATATTAATCCTTTGCTAATCGGGAGGTGCATTGTTTTGTCTTTTTGCCGATGTGTTTTGGCCTTATTTGATTACGTTTAAGTAATTTAAGACGGATATGTTATATGTATCCTTTTATACGGACCCCTGGAAAGTCGAATACCGGAACCGTTTCTACGAGTTTAAGTAATTTAAGACGGATATGTTATATCCTTTTATACGGACCCCTGGAAAGTCGAATACCGGAACCGTTTCTACGATCATCGATTCATCGATCGTCTGGTTTTAGTGTGCAGCCCACTATCACCATATCTTAGTACATCTGTAGTAATTCCTTCTTGTATATCTGTTGGTAATACTTTTGTATATCTGTGGTAACTCATTGGTGATCATTATTCTTCCAAGTGATCGATTCATCGATCGTCTGGTTTTAGTGTGCAGCCCACTATCACCATATCTTAGTACATCTGTAGTAATTCCTTCTTGTATATCTGTAGGTAATACTTTTGTATATCTGTGGTAATTCTTTGGTGATCATTATTCTTCCAAGTACACATAATGTAATTAATTTGATGCAAGATTTTTCATTAAGTCCTCTCTCTCCTCAGAGAAATAAAACCGGTTGTTTTATAATCAGTTGAAGATGGCATGTAAATTTCTTTGTTTTTGTCTTGTCACTTGTTGATGGAACCCTTTGAGTCTTTGTAACTCTGTCGGAATTGTGTTGACCAAAGATCAGGGTTTATTTTCTTACTTAGCTTTACTTCTCTTTGAATACCCTTTCCTTCCTCTATCATTCTCCTTTTCGAAGAAAAATCAATACCTTTCCTCTTTGTTTTTTTTTTTTATTATTATTTCTTCTTCTTTTCACTTGTTGATGGAACCCTTTGAGTCTTTGTAACTCTGTCGGAATTGTGTTGACCAAAGATCAGGGTTTATTTTCTTACTTAGCTTTATTTCTCTTTGAATACCCTTTCCTTCCTCTCATTCTCCTTTTCGAAGAAAAATCAATATCTTTCCTCTTTGTCTTTTTTTTTCTTCTTCTTCTTCTTCTTCTTCTTCTACTTCAATTATGTCCCTCCATCAGTGAAAGGTTTCCCAAAGTTCCATCCAGTCTGAGAAGTTATTTCTTTGTCGGATTTTTGACTTGTTGGGAATTTGTTGATGATCTTTTTGCATTGAAGATTTGTTTAGTTTACTGTCTTGTTTCCTTGCATCACTGAGTTTTGGATGTCATCAATATCTAACAGCTGTCCTTAAAGTGATCACTTCACACTATCGAATATGTATCTCTATCGAATCTATAGCTCTAACAAGTTTGTACATTGTACATACATTAAGCCCGGTTCATGCGGTACTCAAGTCTCTCAACCTGGTCTTCCAAACCTGGTTTTTCGACAAATCGTTGCGTGTGTATGCGATATTTGCGCAAAATTTCAGATCTAAACGAGTGAAATTTGCGCAAATGTCGGTTACACATGCAACGTTCTGTCTTGAGACCAAATTGAAAGACTATCTGCCGAAATACCAGGTTTGAAGACCATGTTGGGATACATTTGATGATCTTGGTTAGTATGTCCCTATTTTATGTACTATTGTGTTAGATTATCTGGCTCTACTTATTAGTTCACATCGAATGTCATTGGTTAACGACACCATTAGTGTTTCTGCCAAGTTATGCTGGCAGGTTCCGTTACTTTTGCTAATTGCCATCGGTGTCCCATTTTTTCCCTGACAATAGCTGTGAATCATCAACATATTTTGCTTGACACAGTAAAAAACTATGTATGAACTTGGGGCTTTTAAGTAGAACTTGAATGTTTGTTGTTAGAACTTGAATGTGTTGATCAAACGAAGTGAGTTCTAAGTTTCTGGAACAAATACCGGAAGATTTTGCATTTAGTTTCTTTAGCTCACCGTGATTCTCGAAGATAACTCTTCTGATTTGAACAAAATTAGGCTGAAAAGAAATTCGCTGATTGGATTTTTGCCTCCTTAAGGACCCTTTTGATAATCATGGTAGCGTCTTCTGTTCAGAAGGTTGCTATATTTTCCTTCAAACTTGTTGCATCCATGCTTCTCTGTCTTGTGTCATCCTTTCCCCATTGACTAATAATTTGCTTCTTTCTCTCTCCCTCCCCTACAGAAAGAAGTGCTGTCCGAATCATACGAAAGCTCCGAAAAGAAATTCGCTGATTGGATTTTTGCCTCCTTAAGGACCCTTTTGATAATCATGGTAGCGTCTTCTGTTCAGAAGGTTGCTATATGTTCCTTCAAACTTGTTGCCTCCATGCTTCTCTGTCTTGTGTCATCCTTTCCCCATGGACTAATAATGTGCCTCTTTCTCTCTCCCTCCCCTACAGAAAGAAGTGCTGTCCGAATCATACGAAAGCTCAGAAAAGAAGACGGCCAAGAAAAAGAAAAATGGAGTCATGGAGGAAACGACCGTCACCACAACCAAAACCAAAAAGTCAAAGAAATCAAAAAAGTCGGATGAGAAGGAAAATCACATCTCGGTGGTAAGTTGGAGTGCTTTTGACCAATCGGAGACGCTTGTCAATCCAGATTCCAGTGCTTTTTATTTTCTATTTTTAGGACGATTGATTTTATAATGCTGCCATTTCAAGATTTTTTCAATTATGTCCCTCCATCAGTGAAAGGTTTCCCAAAGTTCCATCCAGTCTGAGAAGTTATTTCTTTGTCGGATTTTTGACTTGGTAGGAATTTGTTGATGATCTTGGTTAGTATGTCCCTATTTTATGTACTGTTGTGTTAGATTATCTGGCTCTACTTATTAGTTCACATCGAATGTCATTTATTGGTTAACGACACCATTAGTGTTTCTGCCAAGTTATGCTGGCAGGCTCCGTCATGTTTGCTAATTGCCATCGGTGTCCCATTTTTTTCCCTGACAATAGCTGTGAATCATCAACATATTTTTCTTGACACAGTAAAAAAATATGTATGAACTTGGGGCTTTCAAGTAGAACTTGAATGTTTGTTGTTAGAACTTGAATGTGTTGAGCAAACGAAGTGAGTTCTAAGTTTCTGGAACAAGTACTGGAAGATTTTGCATTTAGTTTCTTTAGCTCACCGTGATTCTCGAAGATAACTCTTCTGATTTGAACAAAATTAGGCTTAAAAGAAATTCGCTGATTGGATTTTTGCCTCCTTAAGGACCTTTTTGATAATCATGGTAGTGTCTTCTGTTCAGAAGGTTGCTATATTTTCCTTCAAACTTGTTGCCTCCATGCTTCTCTGTCTTGTGTCATCCTTTCCCCATGGACTAATAATTAGGAAATCTCCAAGTTCAACGTATCGCAAACCAATATGTTCATAGAGAACGAAATCTATCATAACAACAGAGAGAAATGTCTTGTGACGAGGAAATCTCCAAGTTCAACGTATCGCAAACCAATATGTTCATAGAGAACGAAATCTATCATAACAACAGAGAGAAATGTCTTGTGACAGAGACAAAGGATGTGATTGTCAACGGAATGAAATCAGAAAACAAAGACGAAGTTGATAAATCCAGTCCCGTCGTGAATGGTGTTGCCTCGGGGTTGAAGGGAGATGGTGATCATCGCAACTATGAAAACGTTAAAGTTGATCATGGCATCAGTCCAGTAGAGAACAAGAATGATCCTTTCGAGAGCATATCCGATCCCGTCCGACCAACCGACCTCGTTATGCCAGTTACCTCTGCCACTAACTACAATGTAAAACTACCCACGCCTCGAGTCCAGTAGAGAACAAGAATGATCCTTTCGAGAGCATATCCGATCCCGTCCGACCAACCGACCTCGTTATGCCAGTTACCTCTGCCATTAACTACAATGTAAAACTACCCACGCCTCATGCGGAACATATTTACGCAAACGAAGAGAGAGATTCTGTGATTTACGAAAACATTGAAGACAGTGTACGACCAAAGCCCAGCACAGAATCCGAGGTCCCCGCGGAGCAAGGTGTAGACTTTGACGAATTTGACCCTACAGTAACCAACACTGCCAGTGTACCCAGTAAACCAACTCCGCCGCCGACCTTCCCTGTGAAACCAATCGAGGAACCGACTGATGTGAAAATCCCCGCGGAGCAAGGTGTAGACTTTGACGAATTTGACCCTACAGTAACCAACACTGCCAGTGTACCCAGTAAACCAACTCCGCCGCCAACCTTCCCTGTGAAACCAATCGAGGAACCGACTGATGTGAAACCGAAGGAATCCCCGAAATCGCCACAAATCATCGGAGTCAGCTCAAAGAGTAAATTTGTAGAACCAAGTGATCAACTTGTGTTTGAATCTTGGACGACTCCTGATGATGCTGACGATAGTCGGATCCAGATCATTGAGAAATCAGAATCATCACAAGAGCAAGAGGATAGCAATTCTGTAAGTAGAACTTTCATGTGTTACTTTCTATTATCTGGTGTGTTCTCCTAGTCATTGTTACCAAGCTATATCTCAAACTACCCATGTGTCCGATAGTCCGATGTAAAGACAAATGTTTTAATGGATAATGGTGGCTCAAGATTCCATAAGATTCTCATGTGTCTTTTGTACGAGTCCTAATTGTTTCTTGTATGTCCTAATTTTTGTGCTGTGTGATTGTTAATAGAGCCTTCCTTATCTTAAGCATAAGATTCTCATGTGTCTTTTGTACGAGTCCTAATTGTTTCTTGTATGTCCTAATTTTTGTGCTGTGTGATTGTTAATAGAGCCTTATCTTAGGTACATATACAACTCTCTTTCCAGGAGTTAAGAGCGGCTACTGTGACTTGGAAAACGCACCCCAAGTACATTAACATTACCATTTGCATTCAGGTCTTTCTAATACTCTGTAGTTATTCCAATGCTGCGTTTTTATCATTATCAGGCATTTGCATTTTAATTTGAACCTCAGGACACAGGAGGTCGTGCTGTATTGTGCTTACTTTTCGTTTGACCATATTGTTTTGTAGAAGTATCAACCGGTTTTTACGAGCATTGTTTTGTGTTGTGTTTTTTATTTTGTTTTTATGGTCGTGTGTTTCATTGTTTATTCCATTCTTCCTTTGTTTGCATAAAATATTGTTTACACTTTTTGAAATGGAAAAAAAATCCATATGAATTTTTATAAGGAAACAATAAACTGGTAATTGGGGACTTACGAAACACCAGAGTCTTGTAGGTGTCAGCGTTATTTTTGTACAGGGAATGTCCCGAGTTTGGACTTCTCGGAAAAAAATGGTGAGTCAAATAGATTAGATCCACCTATAAGTTTTATTTATTTATTTTTTCCAATGATGACGGATGGTCAGGTTTTACAAGTTTGTGATTTTATCCGGTTTTACTAATTATTCATTTCGTAAAAATGGGATGTTGCCAAGCCTCGTCATTCCCCCACAGAAAAATTTCCAAATTTCTGGACAGTTAAAATCCCCAAGAATGAAGGTGTAGTCTGTGTATATTTTTTGTATAGCTTCTTTTTGGTAGGGCAAAATTAATCCAAGATTTTGGAAATGTATTATGTATTTGAGTCTTTCCTATGTGTATCAATAATGCCTGGGTTAAGAAACTTGAGAAAAGATTGTCTAAAGAAACTTCTTGTTATAATCACAAATGTGACCCTGGGGAGACCCTGTATACCCCCTTACCTTCTCTGGTTGCAATACATATTATTGGACTGTGTCACACACTCCCCGGGTTATTTATAGCTGCAGTCAGTAAAGCATACCGAATATTTTCGTGCTGGCTTCCTAGAAATGTATTAAACTTGCCTGAATGGGAATGTACCTGAGACCAGAGTCATGTGTAACTGGTGACGAAGCAACCGGTCTGAATTCCTGAGGTTATTTGCTGTAACTTTGGGTAGGTTTTCTGGAATATGTAGTTACTCCATTTGTGGACAACACTTTACTCCAATAGATGAATCACTTTACTCCAATGAGAAGAATCGAATTGAATTCTTCTTTTACTGCACCTTTTCCCAATCTTATTTGGGATCGGCGTTTTGGATTAAATTGAGTAGGTAAGGTACATTTTATGTAACACAGTTTTGAAAGTATATGTATACTATATATACAATAGAACATCTCCTAGGCCGCCACCAGTTAAGCTAACTATTCTTTTAGGAGTTCTTACCACGTTATTTATTTGATATTTGCAGCAGGAATATTCTGAAGATTGTGTTTATTCTCTCGTTTTTTGCATTGAAGATTTGTTTAGTTTACTGTCTTGTTTCCTTGCATCACTGAGTTTTGGATGTCATCAATATCTAACAGCTGTCCTTATAGTGATCACTTCACACTATGGAATATGTATCTCTATCGAATCTATAGCTCTAACAAGTTTGTGCATTGTACATACATTAAGCCCGGTTCATGCGGTAGGTACTCATGTCTCAACTTCGTCTTCTAAACCTGGTTTTTCGACAAATCGTTGCGCGTGTATGCGATATTTGCGCAAATTTCAGATCTAAACGAGCGAAATTTGCGCAAATGTCGGTTACACATGCAACGTTCTGTCTTAAAACCAAATTGAAAGACTATCTGCCGAAATACCAGGTTTGAAGACCATGTTGGGATACATGTGTATCCGGCGTGTATCCGGCCTAACACTGCCTTCAGTTTATTGATATTCCGCAGGACAATCTTCATCAGTACCTCTTCTAGTATGATTATTATTCACTGTAGTATGATTATGATTATTCACTTCGTGTAAAAAAATTATTACTATTATTCACTTTGTTTTTACTACAAGTGTTCGGATTGTTTTATTGTTTCTGTGCAGGATCTTGTGATGATACCATTGAGGAAGTCATTAGTGTTGGCTACGTCTGCTAGATGATGTCACGATGTCATTACCTACTTTGAGTACTTTGTTTCTGTTTCGAATTTGACCTTGTCCTCTTCCCTTCTCTCAGTAGACACAGTTTTTCCAATCTCCAATTTTATGGTCTCATCGTTATAGAAGACAATTACGTAAAAAAGAAAAAGAAATACATTGTCCTCTCTATTTCACACCTACACACCCAACAATCACACTCACTACCTTCCATATTGAACTCAGGGCATCAGGTTGAATGGTCACGACCGTAGATACACAGCAAAGCAGGGCCATTCATAGCCTGTTCAGGCCCCGAGCAACTCCTCATATGAAAATAAAATATGTCTAGGTACGTGGTCGTATTTTATTTTCCCAAGGTCCCCTTAAGGAGTCCCCAGCCTCACCTGGCCTGATACTAACTCCAAAAATCAGTCCAAGAAGATTAGGTAGTCCGCCAGTCTAGTTAGGTTGGAGGGTAGCGCGTCTGCCTTGTAAGCGCTAGGTCAGTGGTTCTCAATCTTTTTTTGCATGGCGCCCCCTTTGGGCATATTCTCATTTTTTCACGCCCCCCCTACCTTACCCAACCCCTCGGTATATTATTTTTACCTATGGGTTTTATGAAATAACAAAACGAACCAACCTCAGCAGTTAGCGCGGGAGGAATTTCAGAACTGGAGGTTTATAGGAAAAGCCCCCCTCCCCTGATTTGTCTCCACGCCCCCCAGTTTGAGAACCTCTGGCTTAGAGGGTAGCACGCCTATCTTTGGCGAACTATATCATTAGCAGATAAGGTTTGTTTTCGGAACGGTTGGTTTTCTCCCATCCTGTCTACCTTCTCTCTTCGCTTTCGGGGTGATAAGACCTTCTTTTAGTCTGTTCTTACAGTCCGAAAAATCTCTTTTCATTAGATTGTTCGATTTTGGATCTTCTCGTTCCATTCTCGTATCACGCACCACACTCTCACGTAATGTTAAGTCCTATTTATTTATTTTGATCTTGGCTTCTCACCTACTTGCTGCTACATTTTGCCCTATTTCTGCTTCATTCACACCTCTTTCTTTTGCCCTCCATTGCGTTTTTGTGCCTTGCTGAGAGTTTTTTTCTGTTTTGGCTTTTGTCTGTTCTATGCCTGGCGCTGTCTAGGTTACCACGACGAATCGCATGGAAGAAGATGACCTGTCCAACGTATGCGTCCGAGATTTGGTAAGTTTCGAATTTCCTCAAGAGTCATGTCCCCGGGGGGAAAGCCATTTGAAACTGGTTTCATGAAACGTGAAACTAAAGTTGCGTGCGACTTCACGCAACTTTAACCCCAAAATTAGGGCATATGGGTCCAAAATTAGGGAAATTAAAAAAAAGTTCCCAAATTTGGGCTTATAAGAAAATTGGGAGCTAGAAAGATTTAAATGTAACACGTATTTTCTTACTAGCAGTGTAGTCAGTTTCATGATTTAAGATCGACTCTGTAAAGCATTTGACAGCTACAAACATAGAAACACAGTTGGTTTGATCATTCACCTCTCACACATACATGATTATTATTTAAGTTTCTTCAGTGTTTCTTTCTGTC
>NW_007379259.1:0-3828 GCF_000475195.1 Diaphorina citri | reverse complement strand
TCTTTTGGTCGGCAAGGCTTTTTTATAAATAGAGCCGGATTAACTATATACATCAAGCGGTTTCTATCCGCAGGAGTGGGAATTCGGTCTTCCAGAGTTTGACCCCCCGTACCTCTGTTTAGTCCCCCCCCGCGCCCGCTCCGAAAAGATTATTTGGAGGTCAGACTTTAAGGAGGGCGCGATTGACGACTCCCAACCAAGCCAAAACAATAAGGATTTGGGTATCATTTTTTGATTTATATGGCTCCCCCAAAACGCCATTCCATCCCCCCCCCCCAGCGACTTTTTTTACTCTTATACGGGTTTCCCCCTGGTACGTTTTTTCAAACTTTTGGTGACGAGATTCGATGTGGTCCGTGCGACCGACACGCGAACCCTATAAGATGGGAGGCTTAGGTTCCTCGGGTACTTAAACTAAGACTTTGTTCTCTGGTATTTAACCTCTAACGTTTTGACACAGTACTGTCCCATCCTGTCTTCCTTCTCTCTTCGCTTTCGGGGTGATAAGACCTCTTTTAGTCTGTTCTTACAGTCTAAAAAATCTCTTTTCATTGTTCGATTTTGGATCTTCTCGTTTCATTCTCGTATCACGCACCACACTCTCACGTAATGTTAAGCAGTGTCTGGGTGATGACGTCACTGTTGTCAGTTTAGATTGGGCCTTGTGATAACAGACACGGCACATGTGTGCACCCAGCCAGGGCTGGGGATAGGGGGCACCCTCCAGGGTGGGGGTTACAGGGAAATGGGGGGCACCCAACCAGGGCCTTGAATGGAGGAAAAATTAGGGTCCAAAATGAGATCGGAAGGAATACTAGGGTGCAAATTGGCATTGATAAAAAAATAGAGTGTTGTGATTGATTGAAAATCAGAGTAGAAAATGCCGTCCTAGTTAGCTTGGAGGGCTACGCGTCTGCTTTGTAAGCGCTAGGTCGCAGGTTCGATTCCCGCCCGAGGCGGATTTTATCCTGAACGGATAGGGTTCGTTCTCATAACGGCTGGCTCTTATCCCGTCTTTCTTCTCTCAAAGAGTAGAAAATGGAATCCCGGTGGATAATGTTTGTTTCTTGTGGATACCTACCGATATCGCGGAGGAGTTGCGCAGGGAAGACTTTCATCTTCTTTCAATCCCCCGTTTGGGTTGCGCCTGAAGGCATGTTACTCACCAAGTGATATACTGAACAGAACTTTCCATCGTGCCAACTGTTGAAACATGTATTGCGCTCATATCCCCTTCCCATTTTCTTTATGTCCCAGCCGAGTTTTGTTATTTAAGTGATTCAACGGAGGGTATACTCGTTTTTTTTTTTTCTTTTTAGGATACTGTTCTGTTCTGAAACTGGTGGCATAATGGGGCTTCTGGTCCTAAGCTTACAGTCTGTATAAACCACCAGTTAGAGTCGATCTGGTCGATCCCTTTAACGTGCAGGTAGTATAAAGCCCTATTTACTTACAAAGACGTACACTACGTACAGTCAGAGAGACATCTTCATCTTCAATTCTTCATCATGGAGCAACTGAAGGTGCGTCCAGACTACACTCGATCGATATCGATTGGAACCAAAATAAAGTAGGTGAGAGGAAAGGATTTTAGCATTTTCGTGCAAAATCAAGCGTAGTCGTGCGACTCACATTGGAAGCGTAGTCGTGCGACTCACATTGGAAGCGTAGTCGTGCGACATTTAGTAGCGCGTAGTCGGAATCGCATGGAAGAAGATGACCTGTCCAACGTATGCGTCCGAGATTTGGTAAGTTTCGAATTTCCTCAAGAGTCATGTCCCCGGGGGGAAAGCCATTTGAAACTGGTTTCATGAAACGTGAAACTAAAGTTGCGTGCGACTTCACGCAACTTTAACCTCAAAATTAGGGCATATGGGTCCAAAATTAGGGAAATTAAAAAAAAAGGTCCAAAATTTGGGCATATAAGAAAATTGGGAGCTAGAAAGATTTAAATGTAAGACGTATTTTCTTACTAGCAGCGTAGTCAGTTTCATGATTTAAGATCGACTCTGTAAAGCATTTGATAGCTACAAACATAGAAACACAGTTGGTTTGATCATTCACCTCTCACACATACATGATTATTATTTAAGTTTCTTCAGTGTTTCTTTCTGTCAATTATCTAGAAGTTCAGTTTCTGTGTATGTTTTGTAGTAGTATAGCTTAGTGTGCTCTGTAAGTGTACCACTAAAATTCCTTTCCTGTACTCTAACATAGTACATTTTCAACGGTAAATTCAGTTCAGTCTGTGTAGTAGCACCTTTAAATGTATCTAGTAAGTAGAGAGTGTTGACATTTGTGTTATTTGTTTGTTAAGCTGTGTCCACACATAATCGACGACCGTCCACTATGTGTGGAAACAGCTATGAAGTTCAGTTTCTGTGTATGTTTTGTAGTAGTATAGCTTAGTGTGCTCTGTAAGTGTACCACTAAAATTCCTTTCCTGTACTCTAACGTAGTACATTTTCAACGGTAAAATTCAGTTCAATCTGTGTAGTAGCACCTTTAAATGTATCTAGTAAGTAGAGAGTGTTGACATTTGTGTTCTTTGTTTGTTAAGCTGTGTCCACACAGTCGACGACCGTCCACTCTGTGTGGACACAGATTTACAATTTTACAAGATTTGCCAAACTTCTGCTTCATTTCTAGATTTTCTAGTACTGCATTTTAATTTGGCCTCGTCTTGTCCCACAAATTTTGGAAAACTTAGCCAAAAGAGAATGACTGTCACCGTAAAAATAATGACTAATTGAAATTTGGTTTTAGTAATCGCCTGTTTGCACCAAAAAAGCGCTTGTTTTTGCTTATGGATTTTGAATTGGGAATCACCATTCCAACGCCTCAACTTGAAAATTTGAATACACAGTATTAGTAAAGGAAACCCCCTATTTGAGTCCTATTTATTTATTTTGATCTTGGCTTCTCACCTACTTGCTGCTACATTTTGCCCTATTTCTGCTTCATTCACACCTCTTTCTTTTCCCCTCCATTGCATTTTTGTGCCTTGCTGAGAGTTTTTTCTGTTTTGGCTTTTGTCTGTTCTATGCCTGGCGCTGTCTAGGTTACCACGACGAATCGCATGGAAGAAGATGACCTGTCCAACGTATGCGTCCGAGATTTGGTAAGTTTCGAATTTCCTCAAGAGTCATGTCCCCGGGGGAAAGCCATTTGAAACTGGTTTCATGAAACGTGAAACTAAAGTTGCGTGCGACTTCACGCAACTTTAACCCCAAAATTAGGGCATATGGGTCCAAAATTAGGGAAATTAAAAAAAAGTTCCCAAATTTGGGCTTATAAGAAAATTGGGAGCTAGAAAGATTTAAATGTAACACGTATTTTCTTACTAGCAGTGTAGTCAGTTTCATGATTTAAGATCGACTCTGTAAAGCATTTGACAGCTACAAACATAGAAACACAGTTGGTTTGATCATTAACCTCTCACACATACATGATTATTATTTAAGTTTCTTCAGTGTTTCTTTCTGTCCATTATCTAGAAGTTCAGTTTCTGTGTATGTTTTGTAGTAGTATAGCTTAGTGTGCTCTGTAAGTGTACCACTAAAATTCCTTTCCTGTATTCTATTTTCAACGGTAGTACATTTTCAACGGTAAAATTCAGTTCAATCTGTGTAGTAGCACCTTTAAATGTATCTAGTAAGTAGAGAGTGTTGGCATTTGTGTTATTTGTTTGTCAAGCTGTGCCCACACAGTCGACGACCGTCCACTCTGTGTGGACACAGCTTTGCAATTTTATCCATGTTTGTTGGTGTGTTCTTAATATTTTTCTCTATGAGTGTTTTATGTCATAATCTAACGATTTTTTTCAGG